>NC_086229.1:60750933-61050933 GCF_036321145.2 Pelmatolapia mariae | reverse complement strand
AAGGAGATTGCAGCAGGGGGGGACGATGCTGTGGGAAGGGTGGGTGTTTGATCAAACCTATTCAAATATTTATTTAGGTCATTCACCCACCCCAAGTCTCCTGCAGTCTGGGGGGTTGGTTTTTGTCCTGAGATTGTCTTCAGGCTGTTCCAAACCCCTCTGATGTTGTCCTGTTGCAGCTGCTCTTCCATCTTCCTCCTGTAGTTTTCCTTTCCTTGCCTTATCTTCCATTTCAGCTTCTTCTGGACAACTCTCAGCTCCTGTTTGTCTCCAGATCTAAAGACTCTCTTCTTCTCCTTGAGGAGAGCCTTTATTACAGGCTGGAGATGAACCAGATTGTGATCTGAGCCCCCCAGGGGAGGGAGAGGTGATGAGCTGTATGCCTCCTTGGTGTTGGCATACAATAAGTCCAATGTTTTATTGTCTCTGGTGAAGGTGGGGAGAGTGGAGGACAGGGAGATGTGATTAAAGTCCCCAGAGATCAGCAAAAGGGCCTGAGGGTGCTGTGTTTGGAGTCTGCTGGTTACAGTGTGCAGGACCTCACAGGCTGCTGCAGCGTTAGCAGAGGGCGGGACATACACAGCTATCATAATCACGTGTGTAAAGTCTCGCGGTAGATAGTACGGTCTCATGCTAACCGCTATCAGCTTGATGTCCTTACAGCAGAGCGTCTCTTTGATAGATAAATGGCCAGAGTTACACCATCTATCGTTCACAAACACAGCCAGACCCCCTCCTCTTTTCTTACCACTCTCCGCTGTTCTGTCGGCCCGGATCAGATGAAAACCATCCATGTTTACGTGTGAGTCCAGAGTTAGCGCAGTTAGCCACGACTCTGTGAAGCACATCAGGCTGCACTCCCTGTGGCTCCTCTGATGTCGAGTAAGAGCCGCCAGTTCGTCTACTTTATTGGGGAGAGATCTCACATTCCCCATAACAATAGATGGAATCGCTGGCCGATACCTCCTAACTTTACTGCGACGCCCGGTCCCGGCCCGAGTACCGCGTCTCTTCCTCCTCACCTCGCGGGGGATGTTAGCTTGCTCGGCGGTAGGCATGGCAGCGGAGGCTCCGAGGGCTAACAGCTGATCCCTGCTGTAAACAATGGGAGGTCGGACCTCCTCGCTAAATATTTTTACAAAAATAATTATTTATGTTACAAAAATAATTATTAAAACTGGTAATAGGATGTGGTTAGTTTGTAATATCACCCATTTTTCTGACCTAAATTTACTGCTTTTGCGCTGAGGTTTGATTACCATTGGCAGGTGGGTTTCACAATTTCCCTAACACTTTGCACATGACTGGGTGGACTTAGCAGTTTATAGCCTGTGTGATTTATGTTTTTGTTTTGTTTTTTTAGACAAAAAAGAAAAACTCTTTCTATTTTGATTAGACTGAAGATTTAAGATCACTGGGCCCATGTGACTTTCGTGTTTTTTAAGTGGGCTACAGCACAGACTCTGGGAATGGCTGGTTTATCAGAAGAAGTTGCTGATGTTAGGTCAGATAAATCTACAGATTAAATGTAAATTAGTAGAGTAATGAGTTTGTAGAGAAATTTCATTACTAGTTAAAGTTAATCTGATGCAGAACTTGCTATTCAATAAATTGAATTGAACTTGGCTTCAGTGCTGAAAATAACCTTGGCCTGTTTTACATTCAGTGACAATTTTTATTATTTTACATTTTTACATCAGCCATTCAGCTGCTAGAACAGTAATCAGTGTGATTATATGGGACATCTTTCATTCTGCAGTTAACAGTTTCTATTCAGCCTGATTTGTTTTTCATGTCTTCTCCTCCATCATCAGTTATCAGGAGAGCAGACAGTCAAAGTACAAGAATTCAAACAAACACAGAGATTCTACTTACAGAGCAGACACAGCACAGATGTTTCCTTCATCGTCCTTCTCACTCATTTGAGCTTCTTTTCATTTCTGTCACTGGCACCAAGTAAAGCCGCCCTCTTCCTCTGAGCACCAGCTTTCTATTGGTTCAAACACAGAGACGGTAACTCATGTTATGCCTTGTCTAAAGATAGAAGTGAATAGAATTATACGTACATCAGTGAAAAAGCTCAAGTGTAGGTTTTTTTTTTCTGGAAATACTTTAAAATAAAATGCTGTGGCTTAAAGCTGCCACACCAACACAAACGACCAGAAGATCATGAGTGTTTTAAGATCATCTGATTATATTTCATAACTGTAATGGGACATTTATTCTCCCAAATCATTTATATATATGGCCACGAGAGGGCGGTGTTTGACCCTAAAGCAGGGGTAGGCAACCTTTCTGATGGCGAGTGCCATTTAAAATTTCCTCAGAAGTCAGTGTGCCATATGATTGCATTAGCAATAAATTTAATAACGCTCTATATGAACAGTTACACATTATATAGAACCACTTTATAGAATTATATTTGTTTGCAAATGTTGGCAGCTATCAGCGAATAGTTATCAGCTATTTTGAAACAAAAAAAAGACACTTTTTATCCATAACAAGAACTCCATAACAGCAAATGAACTGTACAACAGAAAATACAAATGCTATTTATGGTCTCCTCACAACAATGATAAGAAAAATAAACTGGGCCAATATGGCATGTTTGTTAATACAGAGACACACATGTTAATGTGATCTCTGGTCTCCCACTCAGAGACACAGGTCTCCGAGTGTCCAGCATTCAGACGGCTACCTGAGGACACTCATGTGAGAGAAAATCTGCTCACACAGATATGTAGAGCCAAATACTTTCAATAAGGCCTCTGCAGTGTTCTGAAGACAGTTAAACTTGTCAGGTAGTGATGTCCAGCAGGTGAAAATGCAAACTCCATGAACATGCACAGCTGTGGATTCCAGCTGCTTCGATGTCACATTAACTGGCATTAACTCGGCCAGTTAATGCGAGACAAATCTAGCTGCTCATTAAAGATTTCTGGTTTGATCAGAAAATAAAACATTGGTCCATACACCTGAAAGTCCCAAAAATACATTGTGTCTCGAGTCTATGGATGCATTTTGACTAAAGACCGGCCCCCCAGATATTAAAGCCATAAAGCCTTTGAATGAAAACAAACGCTGTTGTGACAGTGATGTACACTGTCTTGTTGGTAAATGTATGATTTCTATTCATTTTACGTCAGATAAAAACTTTGGTTGTAAGCTTCAGATAATTATTTAATAACAGCCAGACATTTTAAATGAGAATAAGAAAGAAAAGTATTTCTTTGTGCCCCCCTTTCCCTGTTAATGCCCTACCTGGCCCCCCTGGCAAAACTTTGCTAGATCCGCCCCTGCACAGTTACCAGCTGTCAGCTACATAGAAAAGGATCCTGGTGTTATTTGTCTCTCAGAAACAGTTCATAACTTCCCTCCAACTCATTCATCTCATCTAAAAGGTAAACCTGTTTCTCCATCACCTGTTCAGCTCTGATGATTCAGTAAGGACATCTCCTGGTTTCATCTGCATGTTTCCCTCTCACCAGATAACCAAACCAATATCATGACCAGCAGCTTTACAGCTGTGGCTCCAGAAAACCTCAGCTGATACTAGAAATTAATATTAAATAAATTCTAACAACAGCTGATCAAGATTAAACGTGCTGCTGTTGTTTAGCGCGACATCCGTCGGTTTCCTCTTTCTGGCGCAAAGTGGGCGATAAATAAACAAGAGAGAAAAACTGATCAGCTGATCGTTGATCAGTTTCATGATTGAAGTAGCAACAGGAGAGGGAGGGGGGAGAATGAGAGGAGAAGAAGATGCAGCTGTGCAGCAAAGACACAGAATAACTCCAGCTGTGTGTCTTTTTCCATCCTGGCTGAAGTCCGGGACAAACTGTGTTCCTTCTCAGCTCAACACGAAACGCGTAATAATTTCTCTGAATACCGGACGATTCCGTTTGTACGGGACGGTTGGCAACTCTACTAACTAACCTTATGAATAAAATAAAGTTCACTATCAATAAAATCATAGCACCCGCCCAGCATTATATAAATTCCGTCATGCTAGCTAGCACGCAGTACGAGTTATTGTAACGGACTGTAAAACGTCAGCACAACAAAAATAAACTCCACCTAAACTTGGTTTATATCTGACCCAGATAGACTGCAGGTCATAACTTCTTACCTGAAGTTCAGTTCACCTGACGCTCCGACCGGCGGCTGCCTCGGGTCTCTCCTCCTCCTGCCTCCCCTTCCCTCATCCACCTGCTGGCCTCCACCACTTAATTTTACTGAATCTGTGGAAGCTACGCCATAGCCACCACCAAACAACTGAGTTATTTTTACACACCGACCAGCGTCTGGCCAATCCACCACCACCAAAAAAAAAAAAAAAAAATCATCGGGCCACCGAGCAAATGCCCGGTATGCCCGATGGCCAGTCCAGCTATGGTCGTGCGTGCCATCAGTTAACCCTTCGCGTGCCAACGGTGGCACGCGTGCCTAGGGTTGCCGACCCCTGCCCTAAAGTCTATAACGATAGAAGCAAATTGACAGTGATGCTTCTAGTTTGTTTTGCCTAGTTCTCAGCGAAAACCTCTTGCTACCTTTCAGCAGTCAGTTCCTTAATTTCTACATGTATTATATTGCATTACTTTTTAATTAGGTAATGGGGCTACATTAGAGAGCTTTTAGTGTGAAAATGTTGCAGGTTGCACGATGATCCGATAGCAGACATGTAGATGAGGCTGATATAGAGAAATGATTTTCATGAAGTCTAATCAGGAGCTCACCTATAGCCATTGTTTTACACCAGTACTTAAACACCACGTGCCTAACGATGACATCATCATCAACACTGGAACCACTGGTTAGTCCAAGTTTTGAGATCAAACTCTGCTGAACTAAATTAAAAGAATGAAAAGACAACATGCCATAAAAATGTTTTCAAAACTTTATTGTCAATAAACAGTCACAAAAATAAATTATTTTATTAATCAATAACATTTGACCTGATTTTGAAATGTAAACTGCAGTAACAGAGATGCATTCATGGGAAGAAAAGATCAGAGAAAACATCTAAATCTGCAGTTAGACTGAAAATATAACACTGTACATTATAACATTCATTCAGTTGAAGATAATCAATAAATCCTAAACACTATCAGGCAGATCACTGATTGTTTGTAATCCACAGTAATCCATCTGCAGGTTGGTTCAGTCAGTATCAATAATGGTACTGTAACAGCTGATCTCTGCATGAGGATTAATTTGTGTTGTTCAAACCTCACAGAACCAGTTTGATCTCACAAACAGCTGAACCTGAAGATAAACACACTCAGTGATTCTGTTATTGTAACATGCAGGACACTGAACTGATAAATGAGGACAAACAAATGATGAACAAAGTATGTTCTGCTGACAATCACAGATTTGTTTAAAATGAGTTCAGTCAGAAGCTGAATATTTTGTTTTGCAAACCTTGATCTTATTTGATGTGTACTTGTGTGATAATGTGACCTCCTGTGTGCTCCACATTTGAAGTGAGGCAGAAATGAAAATAACTTTTTTAAGACTTGAAACTCTTACACTGGGATGAGCAGCTAACCTGATAAAATAAGTCACAGATTTGAATGCTGTAGGGTAATCATGTGAAATTTCATGTAACAGTCTAAACAAGTCTGATGAAAATCAGAGAAATGTGAAGTCAAAGATAAATATGGACGTGTTTGATGTCCCTCTGATTGAGGTTCAGCATTATTAGTTTCTTTGTCTTAAAATCATCCTTCTTGATTTCATTGAAACAGAATTTAGGACTGTGATGAGCAAGTAGATTCATAGTTGACCGTCTTAACCTTCTGTTTTCTGTAGATCAAACCAGCAACAAACAGAAGAACAGCAGCAACTGATAGACCGATGATGAGTCCATTAGACCATCCTGGTTGACCTGCAGGTGAGAAACAGGTGTGAGGTGTCAGCTGTCAGGTAGGTGATGAGTGAAGAACAGAACAGAATCCATTTCCTCTTCAAACTGCTGTCAGACATTATCTACTGCACTCTGATCACATCACTCAGACCAGCTGCTTTCTACAAAGTCTCATCAACAACATCTTTAGAAACAAACATCAACAACCAGGAAGCAGCTTCACCTCTGATCACACACACACTCAACTCTACTCACTCACCTGGAGGATCAACAACTCTCAGGGTGATGATGGTGATCGGTTTATTGTTCGTCCCTTTTGTGAAGACACGACACCGATATGTTCCAGTGTCATTAGTTGTCACATTCTTCAGAATCAGAGAAGCATCTCCATCCTTCATCTGTCTGTCCTGCAGATCCACCCGGTTCTTAAAAGATGGATGCTGGTTGTTGGTATCAAAGTGCCTGTCCCGGTACAAAAGGACTTGTCCGGATTCAGGTTGAGTTTTGCTCCACGCTACAGCTCTGATGTTGTTGTTTGGAGCTCGACATGTCAGAGTGACGATCTGTCCAGACACAGCTGTGATGTTTTTCTTGGCTGAAAGAGGAAACAACACAGAGCAGAGACGTTAAAGGGGTCAATGTTTCTTTTTTTGTTTTTTGCTGTTGTTTTTTTTTTTATCAACTTTTTAAATCTTAGATTGTTAATTGAAGAACTCTATTAATGATCCAAGTGTAGAGACTAAGCCGACGCTTGAATCCACTGAGATGTTCGTTGGTGGGAGTTACACGATGTAACTAATATGCATGAACTTAATAAATTAAAACTTAATAAATTTGATATTGTCCAATAACTCCAGCCGTCCTTACCATAACAGCCCAGCGGTCACAAACTGTTTGCTTTCTCCTGATCAACAACACACCTGGGCAAATTAGTTTCCAGTTTTATTTGTCATATGCATGTTAGCACATGGTCAACATTGCAATGACATGTATTTGAACAGAAGACAGTCACTCAGCAGAATGGTACAGTAAAAACAAGTAAAGAGAAAAATATTAATAAAATATAGTAAAAGAAAAAAGTTTAATAGTTATCAGACTAAACATATATGTGTGTGTGTGTGTGTGTGTGTGTGTGTGTATAAACACTATTGATTAAATAAAGAAAATGTTAAATAGGAATGTGACTACATTTTTTAGTGGCAGTTAGTGCAGTATTGCACTTTTTTAAAATCCTAATACCGATAAAGTAAAGTGACCAGTGCAGATTGTGCAGCTTCTGGGTGGATCCTGTGTTGTGTGTGTTTAAGTGTTGTGGTTGAGGTGTCGTATGGCTTGATGGTAGAAACTGTTTTTAAGTCATGTAGAGCAGAACAGACTCTTGTAACGTCTGATAGTAACAAGCAGAAGAGCTGATGTGCTGGGTGGCTGTGGTCCTTGATGATGCTGTGTGCTTTCAGAGGCATCGTTTAAGATGGATGTCCTGAATGGCAGGAAGCCTCGTGTCAGTGATGTGCTGGCAAATTATGTGTGTCTACCTTAAAAACCTTCATATAAACAGGTGGGCCAGGTGGACGAGCAGCCCTCTCATTATAAGACACTGTGAGTCTCTGCATGCTGCCTTTATGTAGCTACAGCTGTTTGTATACACGGAACTAAAAGCTTTGTGTAATATGCCTTAAAATGTAGCCAATGGTTCTGACCTTTTGTACAACTATTTAAAACTCAGGGGCAAATCTACAGTGTTGTCATGGAGTGGATGGTGTCACCCCAAAATAATCTCTTGCCACCACTTAATAAAGAACATTGTCATACACAACTACGGTGGCACTCGGTGTGGCAAGAGTTTATATCAGGGTGGCACATGCCACTCCATGCCACCTCTGTAGATCTGCTCCTGGCTGTATACTGACTCCTGAAACTACAACACATCACACGGACACACACATTACACTTCTTTGTCTCTGTGAGATCTGATCACACCGACATGTTAGGTCCACACAGACTCCACCCAGCCTCGTGTCTCCGTCACAAACACGGAAAAACTGAATCAATATGAAAATAAATCTTCAGGAAATGTTGTTAACATGTAAAGCAGACTGATGCTTTTCCTCTCTGTCCCACAGAGTGAATCTCACCTGCAGAGACAAACACGAAGAGGCCGACAAACAGCAAAGTCGAGCAGAGCGACGCAGTCACAGCAGACATTTCCGTCTTCTTCAACTCCGACGCTTCGATTGTTCTAAATGTCTCAGGATGGTTTTATTGAAATAACTGAACCTGAGTTTAAATCCTGACTACATGAGATTAAATTTAAGGTTTAAATGATCCTGAAAGTCTCTGACTGTGAGAACAGATCTGACTTTTTAGACACTCGTTCAAACTCAATACGTCCAATTCATCGTCTCTGAAGGAAGTAACGTTAGAGTCACGTGTGTTTACGCTGCTGTAGGGTGACCATAAATAAGTGCGTCATAACTAAAGCGGTGAAATCTAAAGCAGGTCTGAGTATTTAACAGGTTCAGTTCTTGAATGATCTCCACAGAACAACACAAACATCTCATCATCAATCATCAGCTACACACTAAAGACCATCATCAGCCAAAGGACTTCAACATGACGTCACTGTATAAAATGTATATTGTACTATGGAGGAGGCAGCATTTAGCTGTAGCCTCCATCAAACCACAGAGAACTTTGTCCACCTTTGATTGTCTTTAAGTTGTGTTGGAGCCACAGAGAGCAAATCTTTGTTCTTCATGGAGAACCAGTGAGGCTGTTTGGACTTTCCTATGAAACATCAGTGATGAAAAAACATAATTTACCAAACACACATGACAAATTCTCATCAACATCTTTAGAAACAAACATCAACAACCAGGAATCAGCTTCACCTCTGATCACACACACACTCAACTCTACTCACTCACCTGGAGGAACAACAGTCAGGTAGATGATGCTGATGAGCTTGCATGACTGCTTCATCCAATCAGACCCGACTCTCATATGTTCCAATGTCATTATTTGTCACATTCTTCAGAATCAGAGACGCGTCTCCATCCTTCATCTGTCAGAGCTGCAGATCCACCCGGTCCTTAAAAGATGGATGCTGATTGGCTGGTTCAAATCGGCCATCCCGGTACAAAAGCACATTTTCTGGCTCGAGGTCAGCTCTGCTCCACTCTACAGCCCTGGTGTTGGTGTTTGGAGCTCAACACGTCAGAGTGACATTTTGTCTAGACTCAGCTGTGATGTTTTTCTTGTCTGAAAGAGGAAACAACACAAAGCAGAGAGGTTAAAGGGATCAAACTGCAACTGTTCACTTCTAAAGCAGCATACAACATAAAGGACAATTATGCTCAAAGTCATTACAGTCAGTGCAATATGTGATCACATCATATTCAAAAGGTCATTAAAAATCATCCTTGATAGTTGATGTGAAACTTTCAAAGTGTTCTTTCTCTCATCCATCCACTTTAAATCTCTGCAAAGTTTCAATTTATCTGCATAATTTAAGAATCCACAGTATCCAGAGTCATTTGCAGTGAGGATGTAACACTGTTAACAAGATACCATGTTGGCAATGAAGAGGATCACAGTGGAATAATTACATCCTTAAATTTAGTTACAGCACTTCAAGAAAGACACTAGATAAGAGAGATACTGTGATTAAATCTATTCCCCACTGTTGTGTAAGTTATTATTTTAAATTTAAATGTTATTTGGATATGATCAGAAAAGAGAGGGTTTTCAGGAAATACTGTTAATAATGCTGCCATTTGTAGTGTCTACATGGATGTTAAAATCAGCCACAATTATCGTTTTATCTGATCTGAGCACTAAATTAGATACAAGTATCAGGAATCAGACAGAAACTCTGAGGAAGGGCCAGGTGGACGTGCAGCCCTCTCATTATAAGACACTGTGAGTCTCTGCATGCTGCCTTTATGGAGCTACAGCTGTTTGTATACACTGAACAAAAAGCTTTGTAGCTGTATACTGACTCCTGACACTACAACACATCACACTGACACACACGTTACACTTCTTTGTCTCTGTCACAGGGCTGGATGTAATGAAATGTTCTTAGGGTGGCATGGAAATCAAATGGGCAAAATCAAAGTCAATAATTTACACATATGTAGCTTTTACAATGTGTAATATGCCTTAAAATGTAGCCAATGGTTCTGACCTTTTTTTGTACAACCATTTAAAACTCAGGAGCTGATTTACAGAGGTGGCATGGAGTGGCATGTGCCACCTTTAATAAACATTGTCATATACAAAACTACAGTGGCACTCGGTGTGGTAAGACATTATATGGTGGCACATGCCACTCCATGCCACGTCTGTAGATCTGCTCCTGGCTGTATACTGACTCCTGAACCTACAACACATCACACTGACACACACATTACACTTCTTTGTCTCTGTGAGATCTGATCACTCCGACATGTTAGGTCCACACAGACTCCACCCAGCCTCGTGTCTCCTTCACAAACACGGAAAAACTGAATCAATATGAAAATAATTCTGCTAACAGGTTTAACAGGTTCAGTTCTTGAATGATCTCCACAGAACAACACAAACATCTCATCATCAATCATCAGCTACACACTAAAGACCATCATCAGCCAAAGGACTTCAACATGACGTCACTGTATAAACATGTATATTGTACTATGGAGGAGGCAGCATTTAGCTGTAGCCTCCATCAAACCACAGAGAACTTTGTCCACCTTTGATTGTCTTTAAGTTGTGTTGGAGCCACAGAGAGCAAATCTTTGTTCTTCATGGAGAACCAGTGAGGCTGTTTGGACTTTCCTATGAAAGAGACCTGAGGCGTCTCAAGGGCAGAGCTCTCCCGACTGTGGGACAGTGATGTTCGCTGTCTGTTTAGCTGTCCTGTGTGCAATAATTAAAAACATTGGCCACAGCTGATCGCGCTGCAGAGAAAATTCCATCACATTTTCCACTAACACAAACATATAAAGAGAAACTCCCACTCAACACTGCCTGTGAAATCAGTCAACCTGTCAGATTACTTAGAAGACTTCAAGATGTCATTTTAAACACTTACTGTTGTTCTGAAGGATCTCTGAAACACTCAAACACTCTTCTGATCATCAGAGTGGAAAAAATAAAACGATGTACTGACAGATGAAAAACTGTGAGGTCAGTATGTCCCATCGGTTTTTCAGCAGGTGAAAAGGAAGCTACTGAAGTTTTGTTACAAACAAGTGAAAAGTTACTCAGATGTAAATATTTGAGAAATAAAAAAAAATAAAATCATAAAAAATGTAACAGTTTCAAATCCCAAAGTAAAGGTATGTCTGTGTCAAACAGCTGCAGACTAAACTAACCTGTACTTTCTGTCAGCTGTTTTATATCAGACATCTGTGACCTGAGTCAACATTTCCACGCCCACCTTAGTTTGTCCTGTTTGAGCAGCTGCAAGTCCAGACATGTGACAAACAAATACCTCAAATTCAAAGGAAAAGAAAGAAGTATAAGAATGAGAACCTTTTTCCACTAACACAGGTAGATATAAAGAGAAATTCCCATATGGGCAGAAATCTGTGCCATCAGAAACTGAATTTGAATAAGTTCAATTTGAATTTGAATTGCTCGGATTGAATCTGAATTGTAACTTGAATAAAAGCTTTTGAAAACTGAATTTGAATTAGTCTAATTTGAAATTGAATTGATGGTTTGAAAATGATCATCATTAAATTGAAATTGAATTTTATATTTTGAAAATGAATTAATTTGCTTTAAAACTGCATTTTATCCTTTAAAAATTCAGCTCTCGAATAATTTCAGTTTCACTCTCACCATTCAGTTTCAGTTCTACAATTCAATTTCAGTTCCAAAATTCAGTTTTTTTGGGACTTACATCCGGTTCCGGTTCAAGCGCAGATTAATAGAACTACGTTTTGCTAGCGGACTGAAAGTGTTACTGACGGGAATCTACAGCGTCTTGAGCTGAATTAAGACTTCAGAAGTCATTCGTCATGTTGAATGACCAGCGGATAAACTCTCAGGTTGGTATTAAATGTATTACATGTATAAGAACAAGCGTCATGTTAACAAATGATAGCCGTACAGTAACTTTTATGCTTATTGTAGCTGCTTGCTAAAAGGGCTAATTTAGCCTAGTTTGACCTGGATTCAGCTTTGACAAACAAATATGATCGACTGTGTCTAGTAGAAATCCAAAGTTGTCATCTTGTACCCTCTCAAAGCCCTGTATGCTTGCAGAGACCCCTACAGTAAGGAAACATGCAAAACGGTGTCCAAACCTTTGTATTTGAGCTTTATTTATGTCTTACACAGCATCCCAACTCTTTAGCTAACTTAATAACTTTAGCTAAAGTGAATAGTTAGTCTAATTCATTAGTGCAGCATTACTGGATCACCTCTGTTTGAAGTGATATAATATGATTAGGGTTGCCAACCATCCCTTAAAAAACGGAATCGTCCCATTTTTAGAGACAAAAGTACACGTCCCGTATTGAGCTAATAAGGGACGCACTTTGTCCCGTAATACAGTGAGAATCAAAAGTAGTCTATAACTGTTAATGGAATTAACGCTTTGTTTGAAAACATAATTCCCAGCCCCTGTCCTGCTTTGTGACCAATGAGCTGACAGCACACTTATGACAATTCAGATTACCGCTTATCTCATTGGTCGAGGAAAGGTCGCTTGCGGAGAAAATACCGGAAGACAACAGATGACCAAAAGAAGAAGCATGGCCAACAGGGAAACAAACGCCGACACTGCGCTGCAAGTCTCGGACGACAGTACACCTAAAGCTGGGCTCACACTGCGCGATGTTTTCAGTCACGTTATTCAGCTCCTGCTCAAACTGCACGATTGACTCACAGGGGTTAGAAGTTCATAGGTCACGATGCAGGTCTCACACTATACGGCCCGATGCTCTGATGCGACCTGAGTGCTCAAACTGTGTCTCCATAAAATGAAGGTTATAACAGAAATGCTGTCGCTCGCTCTCCCTCTGTGTCTTTCACTCACACAGACACGCACACCACCACCATCAACTTTGCTAAATTGCTAATGAAAAACATTGTGATTGAGCAGCAATGTAAATCTATTTACACGGTTGTTGTGGTCATGATAATTTTGTGATGCCACATCGAAAAGGCTCGGATGAGCTTTCCAAAGTTCTACAAGTTGTGCCTCCATGCTTGTGTCCAGATCACACGCTGCACAGCCGTGCTGCTCCATCTTTTTCACCGACGTTTACGTGTTTGCGCGTGAGCAGTGTGAGTGGCTGCGGTGACACCCTCACGAGCGATTGATGATCGGGAGCTGGTCGTGAGGTGTTAATCGCTTCTCGTTACCCCACGTATACTACACGATGCACGATGAAGGCCAAAATCGGGCAGATCACCAAAAAGATCGCACAGTGTAAGCCCAGCATTAGAGCAGCAATGTTTGTTCCCCTCAGAGAAAGAAAAAAAAGGCTGCAAAAGTACTGGGAGGAATGGGAAAAGGAAAACACCTGGCTGGAAAAAGTGCACGATAACACCTATAAAGCGCACTGCACTGTGTGCCGGCGCACTTTGTCCATAGGCATGCTTCTAATGGTGGGCACATGAAGAACATGAGGGGCGTGAAAGCTCGGGGAACCCTTAACCAATTTTTTGTCCACCAGGCCACGGCAGAAGCAGATATGGTCTGTAAACACTGGTTGGTTTGTTTTTTAAACCCTCTGGTTAGGTTAATATGGGCATGTGCAGTGAATATCAGCGCTATGTGGCCAGAAGTGTATGGGCAGAAATCTGTGCCATCAGAAACTGAATTTGAATAAGTTCAATTTGATTTTGAATTGCTTGGATTGAATCTGAATTGTAACTTGAATAAAAGCTTTTGAAAACTGAATTTGAATTAGTCTAATTTGAAATTGAATTGATGGTTTGAAAATGATCATCATTAAATTGAAATTGAATTTTATATTTTGAAAATGAATTGATTTGCTTTAAAACTGCATTTTATCCTTTATAAATTCAGCTCTCGAATAATTTCAGTTTCACTTCTCACCATTCAGTTTCAGTTCTACAATTCAATTTCAGTTCCAAAATTCAGTTTTTTTGGGACTTACATCCAGTTCCGGTTCAAGCGCAGATTAATAGAACTACGTTTTGCTAGCGGACTGAAAGTGTTACTGACCGGAATCTACAGCGTCTTGAGCTGAATTAAGACTTCAGAAGTCATTCGTCATGTTGAATGACCAGCGGATAAACTCTCAGGTTGGTAATAAATGTATTACATGTATAAGAACAAGCGTCATGTTAACAAATGATAGCCGTACAGTAACTTTTATGCTAATTGTAGCTGCTAGCTAAAAACGCTAATTTAGCCTAGTTTGCCCTGAATTCAGCTTTGACAAACAAATATGATCGACTGTTTCTAATAGAAATCCAAAGTTGTCATCTTGTACCCTGTCAGAGCCCTGTATGCTTGCAGAGACCCCTACAGTAAGGAAACATGCAAAACGGTGTCCAAACCTTTGTATTTTAGCTTTATTTATGTCTTACACAGCATCCCAACTCTTTAGCTAACTTAATAACTTTAGCTAAAGTGAATAGTTAGTCTAATTCATTAGTGCAGCATTACTGGATCACCTCTGTTTGAAGTGATATAATATGATTAGGGTTGCCAACCATCCCTTAAAAAACAGAATCGTCCCGTATTTAGAGACAAAAGTACACGTCCCGTATTGAGCCAGTGTTGCCAACTCCTCAGTAAGGAAAATCGCTATTGGTTGTCCTAAAAGTCACTAGAAGTCGCTAAATGACGTCATCACCTAATTTGCATAATTGGTCATGCTAATATAATTGTAAACTATGTTGTTGGAGAGAGAAATAACATCGTGGAAGAGACATAAAGTGAGTAAAAAACGTCCTAAATGCATTTAGAGTTTATTTAGAACTACAAATTAAATTTCTTTTAGCAATTATTGTTTTTTTTAATGTCACAATTCCAACCCTGCTCCTTTACCCGGGCTTGGACCGGCAAAAGTGACCCGAAATAGGCACTCTGGTGGAGTTACTTTGTGTGTGTGTGTTTATAAGTAGTTTTAAACCTTGTGATCCACAAAACAGCATAAGAGTAAAAGAGTAAAAGAAGAACTGACTGCGTTGCAGCACCCGCTGCTTGTTGAGAGTAAAAGCGATACGTGCTTTCACGTCTTTTTTTAGCGACTTTTTAAAGAAAAAAAGTCGCTAGGGGGTCTGAAAACTCGCTAAATATAGCGACAAACTCGCTAAGTTGGCAACACTGTATTGAGCTAATAAGGGACGCACTTTGTCCCGTAATACAGTGAGAATCAAAAGTAGTCTATAACTGTTAATGGAATTAACGCTTTGTTTGAAAACATAATTCCCAGCCCCTGTCCTGCTTTGTGACCAATGAGCTGACAGCACACTTATGACAATTCAGATTACCGCTTACCTCATTGGTCGAGGAAAGGTCGCTTGCGGAGAAAATACCGGAAGACAACAGATGACCAAAAGAAGAAGCATGGCCAACAGGGAAACAAACGCCGACACTGCGCTGCAAGTCTCGGACGACAGTACACCTAAAGCTGGGCTCACACTGCGCGATGTTTTCAGTCACGTTATTCAGCTCCTGCTCAAACTGCACGATTGACTCACAGGGGTTAGAAGTTCATAGGTCACGATGCAGGTCTCACACTATACGGCCCGATGCTCTGATGCGACCTGAGTGCTCAAACTGTGTCTCCATAAAATGAAGGTTATAACAGAAATGCTGTCGCTCGCTCTCCCTCTGTGTCTTTCACTCACACAGACACGCACACCACCACCATCAACTTTGCTAAATTGCTAATGAAAAACATTGTGATTGAGCAGCAATGTAAATCTATTTTCACGGTTGTTGTGGTCATGATAATTTTGTGATGCCACATCGAAAAGGCTCGGATGAGCTTTCCAAAGTTCTACAAGTTGTGCCTCCATGCTTGTGTCCAGATCACACGCTGCACAGCCGTGCTGCTCCATCTTTTTCACCGACGTTTACGTGTTTGCGCGTGAGCAGTGTGAGTGGCTGCGGTGACACCCTCACGAGCGATTGATGATCGGGAGCTGGTCGTGAGGTGTTAATCGCTTCTCGTTACCCCACGTATACTACACGATGCACGATGAAGGCCAAAATCGGGCAGATCACCAAAAAGATCGCACAGTGTAAGCCCAGCATTAGAGCAGCAATGTTTGTTCCCCTCAGAGAAAGAAAAAAAGGCTGCAAAACTGGAAGGAATGGGAAAAGGGAAACACCTGGCTGGAAAAGTGCACGATAACACCTATAAAGCGCACTGCACTGTGTGCCGGCGCACTTTTTCCATAGGCATGCTTCTAATGGTGGGCACATGAAGAACATGAGGGGCGTGAAAGCTCGGGGAACCCTTAACCAATTTTTTGTCCACCAGGCCACGGCAGAAGCAGATATGGTCTGTAAACACTGGTTGGTTTGTTTTTTAAACCCTCTGGTTAGGTTAATATGGGCATGTGCAGTGAATATCAGCGCTATGTGGCCAGAAGTGTGATAATATAATTTATTTTGTGTAATAAACAACTGCAAGGACAGATGATTACAACAAATAGATGACTAATACATAAAAGTAATACATAGATGAATAATGATGATAAGTTATGATGCGTAATCATGTGAACACGCGGGTTTACAAACAGGAGCAGCTGATTAGCATTAGAAAAGCTGAAATAATACCTCAACTGAAGCCAATTGTACTAAATGCACTATATGTGCACTGTTACAAGAATGTTTTTCGTTCTATTGTTTTCTATAAATTTATATAATTTTAAGTTAAGCAGGACAGAGTTCTTTTAAAGAAAGATTTACTTATATTCTCAAACGTTAAGCATGACAGGCTTCTGTTTAAGACAGAGACCTGTTTTATTGTGTTAATGTTGTCATTTTGAGCTAAAAAATAAATGGCTAAATGATCATTTGTTTCCCATGTGTTCATATCACAAAGAATATGCATCTACTTAAATCAACTTCAAGTCAAATGGTTAAAAAAATAATTTCACACAAAAAAAAGAGCTACAAAATTCACCACACTGACAAGGGTGAAGACAACTGGGTCGCCCGGCCCTGGCCACGAGATGTCCCTTATTTATTTTTCAGGGAGTTGGCAACCCTAAATATGATATACAACTATCACTGAAATAGCAAACGTTGTAAATAAACAAACAACACTTCTCATTCTCTAAACGTTTGGCCACAGCTGTAGATTACACTATCAGTGCTTGTTCACTCTTGACAATAATTACATTTCTAAATTCTCTTTGTGTGAGAGTGGTTAAGTTGACGTCTCTTGTCTAGATGAAGGCACAAGAGGGATCAATGGCACTGCATAGAGATTCAGTATCTTCAGTCTTCAGTGGACACTCCATTTCTGGCACAAAACACCTGTAAAAGATGGTCGATTTAGGAGGTGATATGACAACTTCAGCCTGTCAAACATGGCAATGGAGCAGTATGTTTAAAAAAAAAAAACAACTAATTAAGCATGCACTCAGTACCCTAAGAATTACCATGGTAGTTAAACACAGTGATAGTTGTATATCATATTATATCACTTTAAACAGGTGATCCAGTAATGCTGCACTAATGAAATAGACTAACTATTCACTTTAGCTAAAGTTATTAAGTTAGCTAAAGAGTTGGGATGCTGTGTAAGACATAAATAAAGCTAAAATACAAAGGTTTGGACACTGTTTTGCATGTTTCCCTACTGTAGGGGTCTCTGCAAGCATACAGGGCTCTGAGAGGGTCCAAGATGACAACTTTGGATTTCTACTAGAAACAGTCGATCATATTTGTCAAAGCTGAATTCAGGGCAAACTAGGCTAAATTAGCGTTTTTAGCTAGCAGCTACAATAAGCATAAAAGTTACTGTACGGCTATCATTTGTTAACATGACGCTTGTTCTTATACATGTAATACATTTATTACCAACCTGAGAGTTTATCCGCTGGTCATTCAACATGACGAATGACCTCTGAAGTCTTAATTCAGCTCAAGACGCTGTAGATTCCCGTCAGTAACACTTTCAGTCCGCTGGCAAAACGTAGATCTATTAATCTGCGCTTGAACCGGAACCGGATGTAAGTCCCAAAAAACTGAATTTTGGAACTGAAATTGAATTGTAGAACTGAAACTGAATGGTGAGAGTGAAACTGAAATTATTCGAGGGCTGAATTTATAAAGGATAAAATGCAGTTTCAAAGCAAATCAATTCATTTTCAAAATATAAAATTCAATTTCAATTTAATGATGATCATTTTCAAACCATCAATTCAATTTCAAATTAGACTAATTCAAATTCAGTTTTCAAAGCTTTTATTCAAGTTACAATTCAGATTCAATCCAAGCAATTCAAATTCAAATTGAACTTATTCAAATTCAGTTTCTGATGGCACAGATTTCTGCCCATATTCCCACCCCACACTGTCTGTGAAATTACAGAAACTTGGTAAAATTATTACAAGCTCATGAACACTTACTGTTGTTCTGAAGGATCTCTAAAACCCTCAAACACTCTTCTGATCATCAGGATTGAAAAATTATCCACTGACAAAGTCCATACACCCTGTTGTTTTTTCAATAGGTCAGAAGGAAGTTCCTCAAAATTGGTCACAGAAAACTAAAAAGTTAAACAAAAAGTAAATGGTTAAAACACTAAAGATAAAACAGACCTCTGAATCAAACAGCCACCAACATGTATTTCATTGTTAACCTGATTTACAAGGCAAATCTTAAACCGGTGTTCGACTATTCATTATAGTGTGAATCGTGTTTGTATCCTGGTCAACTTGGCTCAGCAGTGCTGTCAGTACTGCATGTTGCTCAGTACATTTGTTACTGGTTCCAGCGATCAGACTGATTCTCTCTGTTTCTACAAATAGTTTAAACAACTGGAGAAAAAGAAGCAGCTCTGTGTTATTTATGTGCAGCTTTTATTTCTAAAAACATAAATGTACTGTGTCAAAGTACCATGCCTGAAACTCAGTGCTTCTTGCAGGATTTTCACATTAAACTTTTGGACCATTCTGCAATATATGAGGTTTTAAAATGAAAGAAAGCCAACAGGATAGTTTTATTTTGTTTGTTATTTGTCAAAGAGAAGTGTCTCAGTGCTGTGTGGTGTGGCATGGCTGAATTAGAACTGCAACCAGGGCTGGACTGGGACAAAAAATCAGCCCGGGCATTTTGACTACAGACCAGCCCACCAGGTATAGGAAAAGCCATAAAGCCTTTGAATGAATACAAACGCTGTTGTGACAGTGATGACAACTGTCTTGTTGGTATATGTATGATTTCTATACATTTTACGTCAGATAAAAACTTTGGTTTTAAGATTCAGATAATTATTTATTAAAGCTAGATATTTTAAATGAGATTAAGAAAGAAAAGTATTTATTTGTGCCCCCCTTTCCCTGTTAATGCCCAGTCTGTCGCAGGGCTAACAGAGACAGACAACCATTCGCACTCACATCCACTCCCGCATTCACACCTATGGGCAATTTAGACCAATCAGTTAAGCTATCCCCACAAACTGCATGACAGCTGGGATAGGCTTCAGCATCACCCCCGCGACCCTGAAAGGATAATTGGAAGCGGATGGACAGCTGGATGTTATTTATAGTCTGGGTCGTAAAAAACACACTGCCATATGAGGTCAAACTGAAATATTGCAGTTTATAAATTCTTCTGCACTGATCTGTAATTAAGATTGTATGTGTTCTTTGTGGTGTGGGGGACAAATATTAATATCCAGATGTTTAGAAGAATTCTGAGTGGTGTGCCTTTTGTTGAATCTGGTGAAGATGAAAAAAAAAATCGTTTTTTTTAAAAAAATCACTTTTTAATGCTTAAACACGTTCTTACAGTATATTCTTCTGTATGCTTAGCCAACGTGAGACAACACTGCCACCCGGAGGTCAAACTGGAACATTACATTAACAGCTGTTCAAAAAAACACTGATTGTTTCATTCATGACCACTAGAGGAAGAAAAATTACTTTAAGTACCATTTGAATACAAGCAGGTCATCAATGATGCTTCTACAGATTATTAAAATGAATATGTGGCTGAGGATCAGCTGTTCCTAATAAAATGGATGTACTTAATTTATCTTTGGATTAAGGGTACTTTCAGTTAAACGTGTGTGATAAAACAGAGTGTGAGTGTTGAAGTGTGTTTGGCTTCCTGGTGAGGCTTTCTACTTCTAAAATAAGCTGATGAATAATCTGTTTATTCCAGAGAACAGTGAGCGTAAGTATAAGCAGTAAAGAGTAAAGTGTGTGCAAATACACACATACTTTTTTTCTACTCAGTTTAGGCTCCACAGAGGGTTTGTTTATTTCACATCATGTTCACAGTGAGGTTTAACAATCCCTTTTAAATATTAAACATGTGGGTTTTAAGCACAAAGTGATTGAAGATGGGGGTGTTGAGCTCATTGTGGTTAACTGCGCATAAAGGGCCTGGACCAAAAAACATTATGACATAATAAGAAAGCAGCTGCTTTCATTTCATTGTCAACATGTTGGACATCTATCATGCACACAATGTTTCAATGGTACCTTTGATACAAGTAAATAAATTATCATTAAACATCATGCAGATTCCTTTAGTGTAAAAGAAAGAACAAAAACTCTCTGATAACTAAACCTGAATGGATTCATTTAAAAGTCAAAGACATTAAAAAAAAAAACCTTTAAATTTCAACAGTATTTTTCATTGATGTGCATTAATGTTTACAGTTCACAGAGGAGCTGCATATTTGCAAAACCTTTACATGTTTAATCACTCAGACAATTCCTGTTGATGCAGAAATGCTTTGAACTTCCTGATTTAAACTTCTGTGTAGTAACGCTGCCATCAGCACACCAGGAACAGCTGTGCAATATAACATAATCTGGACATGCACATACACTTTCCTTCAACCTTTCAATAGACTGCCTTTAACTTTGATGAAGGGAAACATTTGATGAGGCATACATTTCTGTAATCATATGTAAAGTATTGATAACTGGAGAATCAAACAGTCTTCTCCAGAACATCCCAAAGATTCTCATTTAAGAATAAAGGTCTGGACTCTGTGTGTGAAAACAATGAATCCAATCTATGCAACATTTTAAACTAAAGGTTGGTGCTTAATTATTGATGTTGATTGAACTGTTGCTGCATAACTTTTTTCCCTAAATGATTTCACATTAATAAAAGTAAATAAAAGAAAACAATTAAGTTAATTCTTCCTGACTCAATCCAGAAAAGGAGAAGTAGACTGGAAATCATGGCCTGCGGTGTGTTTATAAATGGATTTACAGTCAGGGCTTTGTATTTTTTAACTGTTCCCAGTATTAGATGTAAATGTGCTGAAGGTGCATTCAGGGACCGTGGTCCCGTTCTTGCGAACAAGCTGCATGCTGACCTGAGGTCAGTCAAATCTGTGCAAACATTCAGAAACAGACTCCAAAAATCTGCTACATTAATAAAACTGACACTGCTGTGAAAGAGTTTAATGTGAAGTGCTGCAGTTTGATTACTAAAATCATTTATTGTATGTTTCTGTCCCGCAGAAACCTCTTTGTTGAGAAATTGTTTTCATGCGAACATAATAATAATTATTATTTATATGATATAATTACAGTGTGCAGGTTTAGGTTTGAGTTTAAAATGTAATTTTAGTCTGAAGAGTTTTTTTTTTTTAAATTCACTGAAACCAAAGAGTCCGTGTTAAAATGTTGTGTGTGGTTTCTGTTTTTATGATGTGGTCTAACAAATGTATTAACATCTGTATATACATACATTTTATAAAAGGAGTTAATGTCAGTGCTTTAGTTTTCATCAAGAAAGTTTATACATTTCTGCAGCTTCATAGTCCTTCATCTGAGTCCTCAGTAGGAAGCTTGACTGGACATTGCTTCTTATGTTGACAAGTTTGTTGGTGTGTCACAAAACCACCGGCAAAAAGAGCAACAACAACAACAACAGCAACAACAACCTGAAGAGATGGAGCTCTGACCCTTTCAGTACCATCTATGTTTTCATCTGCGTCTCCTCTTTCCAGGACTCGTTTCTCTGACACGCTTTCATGTGTTTCACCTGCAGAAAAAATAGGCAGTAAGAAACTGTGAGGCACCAAAGCAGCAGTTCACAGTTCAACCTTCTGCCTAATTATTGTACAAGCTGCTTCTTGTGCATGTAGCTGAAGATGGTGTGCAGGCATTTAGTCCTGTCCATAAAGTTAAATGTGATTAAGTCTGTAATGTTTGATAAGCAGGTGACTCTCAGGTCTACTTTTCTGAAGTTTTTAAAAAACTTTCTTTACTTATTAACTTTCTGAAAATGATCGTCTGAGTCTCCAGATTCGCTCAGACTTGTTTTGAGACAGATGTCACCATCATCATCATCATCATCACCATCATCATCATCATCATCTTTATTTAGATGTTCCTTATAACTCCAGAGAGAGAACAGCAGACATGCACAGTAACTAAGATACCTGTGTACAGCTGCTTCTCTTCCTGCTGCTTTTTAATGTGCTTTTACTCTGAAAGTCTTGGTAAAGTTTTTTTTAAAACAGAAACAAATGTCTTTGGAAAAAGTTGTTTAGGTTTTATATTTTCCAGCTTTTTTCTAAAAGAAAATAATAATAATTCTCCATTTGAACTTTCTGCCCTCAGTGGTTGTGTGAGGTTTCCTTCATGAGGAGAACAAACAGAATATAAACCAGTGTGTTTACAGTGAATGTGTCAGGTCTGAGCTGCTGTGTGGACCAGTTAGAGAGCAGCAGCTGGATTCCAGTGGTTGGACTGGTGGACGACTTCAGTGAGGAGTCGATGACATTTGGCTCTGGTAGAAACTCTGCACACACAAACACACAGGAGGAGAATATAAGCACAAAGCAGAGCCTCTCTGTTCTCTTTAGATACAGCAAAGCATGAGGACATGTCAGTGAACGCATCACAGTTACATTATAAAAGCATCTTTTGTTTAATAAACATTTGGACAGTAGGGGGCAGTTGTCTTTTTGACGGACTACATTTACACAGGAAGGCATTTATTCACTTGTGTTACTGGAAAGGTTTTTTGACCTTGTCATCTACGATAATCAATATTAACCATGTTAAATTAGTCTTGATAACTAATGTTGAAACAGGTATGAGGGCAAAATGTTTTGTCTGTTTATACAATAAAGAAGAAAAAGTGGCAAAAAGCACCCAGCAGCAACGGGTTACTGAAAGGTTGTGATTACAGTGATTACAAGCTTTGTAGTTCAATCAACCTTTCCTATCTCCACGTCTCTGGTTCACACATGCTCCCAGTTAAAGGTTTACCAGTATGAAGTGAGTTTTTATCTAGTAAAGAGCTGTGATGGAGCTTTGTTAGCTTAGGTTAGCTTGATGGCTGGAAACAGGGTGAGCAGCTTGACTCTGTCCACAGTCAAAGATAAAGAGCAGCTGTACCTGGGCCTCCTTGTTCTGATGGTTGTTTGTCCATAACTGACGTCTTCAGTTCTCACTGCTGAGTAGATCACAGCTGAATCACACTCTGAGAATAAAACACATTAAAATACTGCAGGTACATCAACTGACCTTGTTTAATTCAGTACAATTCACAATTAAATTATTATCTGTCATGATGCACTATGAAGAGATCAAGTGTTAATCTTTATAAACCACAGCAGCTTTTCAGTGTTCTTAACACCTGAACTGTGAAACAGCTTTGAGAATAGAGAAGTGGGGGGTTTTCCGTGAAAAAGAAAAGTGGACGACCACAAAGCTGCCACCTGCTTTCAGTGCAGACTGGCTCTGTTTACCACAGAGCACAAAGTAAACATTTTCTCACAAGATAGACTTTTATTGGCCAAACCAGTCCAGACTGTGGTGAGAGGTGTCACCAGCTTCAGACTACAGTTAAACTAGAATCATGCGGTCAACATGTCATCATGTCACAGAAACTAACAAATTATTAACTTTCTAGAAGTCATAAATGAATTATAGATACTGAGATAGACTGGATTTAAAATGTTGAAGTCACATAAAAATAAGAAAAAGTCAAAGGGCAAATATAGAGGAAAACGGTGAATAATACTGGAACAGAAGTTCTGAATATCATCAAGATTCACTTTAAATGAGATGATGGTCTGTGTGGAGAGTTTAGAGAAATGCTTTTCCAGATGATGTCTCCATGTTTCTCCCTCTTTTTTAAAATGATCAGTCCTGTGTTGAAACACCTGCAGCTGAAGTGTTTCTTTCTATCAGAAACAGGATGCTGGACGACTGCAGAGCTGTTAGCTTCAGTTAACCACAGACCACAAACACACAGTCCAGCTCACAGTGAACAACACTCAGTAAGTACAGAGTGAAAGACTAAGTTTGCACATTTTAGATAAGACAAATAAATTCATAATAAAAGTATGAAATGAAATATGTGATTTCAGGTTTTAATTCAATCAAGTCACGACTGTGTTTTTTGACTGTAACACTAATCCACATTTTTACACTTCCGATCACATGCTCCATAATGTCCTCATAACCCATCATATCATCAATGATGATGATCTAAATATGATTCCACATTCATACTAAAGTGAGTCTAGTCATTGTCCGGGTGAATGCTGGGTTTTTTCACACTTTCTTAAAACCAGCGCTCGCAATCAAACTTCGTCAGATCGTCTGCAAACCTTCGTCAGTCTAGGCCGCCACAGTTATTGCTTCTTGTCATAGAACCGCAAAACGTTCATTCTCCGGTTCCAATATCTTCTTGCTTTTTCTTTGCCCCCCCCCCAAAAAAGTTATGTACAAAACGAAGGAGAACAATGCCGGTCCGTACAAAGACAGACTTGATGAAAGTCAAGTCAAGTCAAAGAAAAGATACGAGGAAAAAGTCAAAGGAGTGAAAAGGTTAGACCCTTACGAGCACACAGAGTGGACAAAAGACGTTAGCGTGCTGCCCAACTTTCACCACGCTCATATTATAATTATACGGTTCTTAGAGTGAGTGCATACACTCATGAAGTTTAGTAACTTCAGGTCACTGCAACAAGCCCAGGTACAGTTTACCGAAGGATGGGTACAGGACCTTGAAATGCACCGTGTAGAACGAAAGACCATCGTATGAACAACGGCAAGTTTACCAGTCTCACAAATAGTCTTCATAAATACACATTAGTTAACCGTTTATTAATAGGACCTTTGAGCTCAACGGTAATTAATTAGTAGTGGAAATAATTTCTGGTACGCATTACAGAAATGTCAGTGACAATAATATTGTATGCTGTAATTGTACTGTACGGTGGCTGGGAAGTGCAACACGCAACAAATTAAAAAACCGCAACAAATTAAAAATCCGCAACAAATTAAAAAACCACAACAAATTAAAAAACCGCCACAAATTATAAATCCTTGACAGAAAGGGATTGTCTGAAATACCGGAAGTGACACAACGATTAGGGCTTTTGAAAAGTTATGTCACGGGAGGGGGCGTGGCCAGGATTTTTGGTTGAGGCGCCATGTTTCTGGGCCGAACAAAGCGCTAGCGAAAGAGGAGCGAAAGTTCACGGATAACACCAGCTATGGTTTGTACTTTCTGTGCGGTCGGTTGTAAAGTTAGATCGCACGACCGGCAAGGGAATAAGGTTGAAATTGGTTTATCTTTTCATTCTTTCCCCACCTGGAAGCAACATGAGGCAGCTCACGGATCGGATGTTACCAAAAGAAGGCGTCTAGTCTGAATAGCAGCTGTGAGACGAGCTGATATCCAGTTGTCTTCCATCTCCAAATATCTGTTGGTGTGCGCCAGACATTTTCATTCCGGTAAGTTATAGATATGTTCATATCACTCTTTATCTGGTCTTTAAGTCTGACATCACTAGCCGTGTCTGGGCTCAAACTCCGCTGCAGTTCCATAAATCACACGATCACTGTGGCATCACTGAGAGTTGAAAAACTATCAAAAGTCTTTCATCTGTAATAAAATGATCAATGTTCTGCTCTACCATGTGTAACAATTGAGTTTATCATCCAGGCATCCATGAAAACGAAATTAGCAGAAGGTTAGCTCGCTAGATTCCATCTAAATTCAATATAGCATGTCCTAACTGAGGGATTTTGGAAATAAATTCAAACGTACAGCTCTGCTGTCACTTCCAATATAAATGAAGACAGAAAACTAAACAGCAGTGACGTTTGTAGGGTTACTGAAGTTTGGCTAGCTGGTATATAATGATGTGCTACGTGACCGCTAGCGACACAGCTATGTGAGCATAATATAAACTCGCGAACCTTTTTCCACTTGATAAAAGTTATTGTGAGGATTCTCGGTGGTCAGGAACAAATGTAATCTCATGGCAGGATGCTGTAAACGGACGAAACTTCAGCCAGGAGAACAACTAACCACCACAGTCTAATCCAGACTGTGGTGGATATAGTGCGGCTCCGCGTGGTTTGGGAAAATAAATTAGAAGTATTTAGCTGAAGTGTATTTTATTTATGTTAGTTCTTTTATAACTTATAGTTCTAAATTGGAAGATTATTGTGATATTGAAATAAAAGAATAAAATTCTATTATTTTTTCATCGCTCAAAATAAGCGTCACACCCGCGGAAGCCGGTATACCCGCCGAAACGCCGTGCATTTATCGAGACTTTCAACCCCAGGTAGGCCAATTATGGACCTTCGGATCCACATTATGTCAGCAGCTATTCTCCACCGTGAACTATGTTTAAGAAAAAAAAAAAAAACCCCACTGCTCACGCCTCACAGGTGACAGCTTACAGTCCTGCGTAAGATGAAAGTCACTTCGTACAGCCCCGATTTGCAGACGGTGTGCTCAGAGGTTCAGGAGCAGAAGTTCCATTGTAAACATATCACGGTAGACCCGATGATGTTTGCATGAACACGCTTTTCACACACGGTTGCTGACGCATACAGCCAGCTGTAGTTTTTCAGCTCACAGCCCGACACATACCAACACAACAGTGCAGACCACGCCACACACATTAACCAGGTAAAATACATATTTAGGCAGAATTTTTGTTTGCTACGTGGATCATTTTAGTTCAGCTGGGTGTCTTTCCTTTTGTTATATTTCTTAAAGAGTTCAAAATGTGTCAATTACATAAATAAAATGTAATTTCCTCTGTAGCACTTCAGGGATTTCATAAGCAACACACCTTAGTTGTTCACACAAAGCATAAAGGTAAAAAACAATATATACAGTGTTATCTTCATTTTAGATTTCAAAAAGTATTTGGGGCTCCCAGTGTTTTCTTTTGCGTGGAACCCATGTCCAAATGGCTCTTTCGGTGTTAAAGGTTGCTGACCCCTGGTCTAATCCTTTGGCTATGATTCACTAGTCTGCCACTGACTGCCTGTCTCTTCTCGTTATAGTGACTGTGTACCTCCACCCAAGCCGCTGCCCCTTTTTTCATTCCCAGGAACCGTCTATGAAATCTTGCACCTAGTCATAGCACTCGGTCAGAGTTTTATGTTCATAGTTTGGCCTCATAGTTCTCAGTTCATAGCTTCCACAGTTCATAGCATTCATAGTTTCCTGCTTTGTAAGTTAACTAGGCACTTTAAATGAAGCACTGTGTTCACGCCCGTTTTGCCTCCCTCTGTGTCTGCATTTGAGTCCACACCCACAGCCTAGCCTTCTCAGCCGAAACAGAGAGTACCAATTTGTTTATTTGGTGGTCTAATGAAAGGCTAAAAAAAATGTATTCACATTTGTTCTGGCATACACACTCACATCCTGGGGTCACGAGAAGAGGTCGTACCCTCTTTTATTGTTTTATGGTATAGCAAACACAAGTATATCTGTGTTAGTCTAAGTGTCTGGACTTTCAGGCCAGCAGATTTTGGGAAGTCATTAATCTTTAAATTAAATTATAAATTAAAACAGATACAACTACAGTAGTGCAACAATATAACACTAGAGCTGCTGTAAATTATTTTTAGGTCTGTATGAAGCAAAACGTATTCTTGAGCAGGAAGCAGAAGTGAAGGAGAGCAAAGTTATAACGTAGGAAGAGATGAAGCCAGTATCTCACTTTTTGGGTGGTGAGGGTACTGTGGTTTTAGATCAGACTGTATACAATTTTTAGTATGTTTTTTTTTTAAATTCTCAGAGTATCAAATGAACATAAAACTGGTGTCTGTTAGTATTTCTAGACCCCTGCTTTACATTTAACAGTTTGTCACTTTCTTTTTTTAAATTAGCAGCTTTTTAAATTTATTTTATTTATTTATCATAAACAAATTGTGGGCTAACAGCAGAGGTGTTAGTGTCTGTTAACCACAGACCAAACAGTCCAGCAAACAGTGAACACAGTGTTGCTCACTTTTATCAGCATGATTAAGATCATAACGTTGCTCAATTTAATACAAAGGAAACTATTTAAATAAAAACTGTATAGTACTAAATCCCCAAAAGTTGATTTGTTCATCTGGATGTAGCTTTTTTCACTGGGAGAAATGTTTCGTCACTCATTCAAATGACTTCTTCAGTCTCAGCTGACTGCAGGTTTCCCAACGTTATAAACAGTACATTTGCTTAGCATTGTACATTTATAGCATTAAAAGTTCATACTTGGACGTCAGGAAGACTTAATGCACTTCACACTTCTGCAATACATGTGTCAAAATATTTAACATTAGAGCTTCATTAACATCACAGCCCAGAGCATCAGTGTGATCACCATCTCTGGCTTCTGACACATGAGCATTGAACAAACCAATCATCAACTTCTGAGGCTTAAAAGGCAGAAAAAATGGGTCCATGAGGCACCTTAAGCTGCTAGCTATCAGCTAGAATTCAACTTAGCTTACTGAATTTCCTGAACCGGACCTACTGTTGGAGCCTTTTAGAGAGGTTTTAATGTTTAATGACATTGCCTCAGCAACAATATGGCTGCTGAGCTGTGCAGTTAATTATAGTAAGAGACATAACATAGATGTTACTTAGTTGTCCTCACACAATAATCTTGTACCCCCCCCCCCAAAAAAAAAATAATAAATAAATAAATAAAAATAAATAAATAAAAATAAATAAATAAATAATAATAATAATAAAGAATTAAAATGAAGTATCCCTCTTTCCTTTGACTGGCAGTTGTTGACAGTTTGATATTCTGATGTCACTGTACTTTATGTCATCTTCTGCAGCTTCTTCTTGAGCTCCTTAAATGCATCAAATCAACAGCAAATAATTTTGTTAATTAGGTTTTAAGAAAACTGAAAATGTTATTTGATTTGTGGTGTTAAAGAGTTAGTTGCACAGGAAAAGAAATGAAAATCTATTCATGAGGACTGAAAAACAATTTCTAAATTATCCTGCAAAATAAAAAACAAACTCAACAAGTCTGAGTCTCACCTTCAGGTTTCCTGTCAACACATCGTCTCACCAGCAGAACCAGTAACACCAGTACAACCACAACACAGACTGATCCAACACATGACAAGACAGAGAGAACAGGAGGAGAGAGAGAAGGAGGAAGAGTGATGGAGGTGGAACCAGGTGGAGGTGTGGTGGTGTGTTTGTCTAAAATAAAGCAAACACAGTCATTAAGTTGTCGTCACATTGTGAATGTTGAAAGCTGCAGAAACACAGACAGGTGAGTGTGTCACCTGTGACAGTGATCCAGCTGGATGGAGACTCTCCATGACCGCTGATGTCACACTTGTAGAGGCCTTCATCAGACCTGGAAACATGCTGGATGGTCATGTGACCTGTAGGCTGCTTCCTGATGAGGGAGCCATCTTTATAGAAAGCAGCTGGGAGGTTGGAGGGAGTGGTCATTGTTTTACAGAGCAGAGTGACGTCATCTCCCTCCATCACAGGGAGGACAGGACTCTGCAGGATCACTGATCCACCTCAACACAGAGACAAACTACAGCATTTCATCCATTTACACACAGCTTCATCAACACTAACTCCACACACTCAGCTTACCAGTGACTGTCAGGTTAACCATGTTACTGATGGGACCCTCTCTGGACTCACACCAGTAAACTCCACTGTCCCATGGGAGAACAGTGATGTCACATGAAGAACCAGACCATCTTCCCCACCCATCTCCACACTGAGTCCTCTGTTGTTTGCTTGTGTTTCTCCTCAGAGTCCATCCAGCAGAGCTGTCGTCCTCCTCACAGCTCAGAGACACAAAGTCTTCTTCAAAGAACTGAGAGCTGCTGGGACTCACAGTCAGACGAGCTGTTTAGGTTAGAGTGCAAAACTGATGATTTCTTTTGTATTTTGCTTAATCCTTCACTTAATCAAACATGAACCCAATCAGGTCATATAAGTGAGCATTTCTCAGGTTTAAACTGTGACAGAAGAAGGTTACTGACCTTGGTTTGTTGTGCAGCTCAGCAGTGAGATCAGAACTAAAGAGAAATGACACTCAGGTTGATTTGAAGTCAACATAAAGAACAACTCCACACAAATAGCTGACAAACACAAACTTGTCTTTCTCTGATATACAGTGGCTTGCAAAAGTATTCGGCCCCCTTGAACTTTTCCACGTTTTGTCACATTACAGCCACAAACATGAATCAATTTTATTGGAATTCCACGTGAAAGACCAATACAAAGTGGTGTACACTTGAGAAGTGGAACAAAAATCATACATGATTCCAAACATCTTTTACACATAAATAACTGAAAGTGGGTTGAGCTGTAGATCTCTGCAGCTCATCCAGAGTCACCATGGGCCTCTTGGCTGCATTTCTGATCAGCGCTCTCCTTGTTCGGCCTGTGAGTTTAGAGTTTAGGTGGACTGGAATGATGCCCCCCCCCCCCAAAAAAAAAAAACCCTCAAAGCCTTTCAAACACTCTTCCCGCTTTAAAAAACTGAAATAAAGCCTGGTAACTCTTACTTCCAGAATCCTTTTGCAATAGGTCAACCAGATACAATTTCATTTTCATATTAATAACGTTTTGGGATAATTGTCTCCTCTCCACCTGATATTTCTGACAGTGCAATATCACATGCTCTATAGTTTCTATGTCTCCACAGAAGGCACATTTCCCCGTATCATGTTTCCCAATCAGGAACAATGTAGCATTTAACCCAGTATGTCCAAATCTCAATCTTGATATGACCACCTCCTCTCTCCTGCTCCTTCCAATGGTCCTCATTTCTCCTACCCCCCTTTGTATTTTATACAACTACCGACCTCTCCTTTCCTCCTCCCACTGCTTTTGCCACCTACCCCTCATTTCTTGCCATATGATACTCTTCACTTCAGCTTGACCAAAACTAACAGCCAGGTCAACTGTCCCATGTCTTCCATAAAGGCCAACTTTGTGCAGTGCACAAGGGCAATCGTGGGATCTAGAGTTGGGAGTTCGCCTTCTAATCGGAAGGTTACCGGTTCGAATGGCAGACAGAGTCTGCCATTTCATTTCCCAGTATTCCATAATGGGCTGGAATCCACAGAAACACAACTGTAAGACCCATCATGTTTATTCTATATAGTGTTTGCTGAATTTCTGCCAGAATATCTGCTCTCGCATCTGAGTGATTACACTGTAAACTAAGCAATGATGCTCTCGAGTCTGAACAAACAATAGCTTTAATGGCCTCATATCTTCCACCCACTGAACCGCCAACAGAATTGCAAGCAGTTCTCCAGTTAATACTGACAGTCTCTCGGTGGTCCGTTTTCCTATTTTAACCATGAACTCTGGGACCACAACTGCTACACCAATGTGACTGGCTGAATCCTTACATGCATCCGTGTATAATAGAACATAACCATAAAACTGGTCAATGTAAGCCTTCACAGTATAGGAGTTTAAAATAAATGCCCCATCCTTAGTCTTCTTATCCAGTAGAGTGAAATCAACTATGGCTTCAGGAAGTATCCAGGGAGATACTGCTGGTAACAAAACTCTTTGACAAACGTCCAAGTGATCCAGTTTAAATTCACTTGCTTTTCCACCCAACTTCAAGTACAAGTTGTGTTCTTCTCAGTCCTAGAGGCATCTCCCCCATCTCCACCTGCAAAGCTGCAGTAGGAGTCGTTTTAAAAGCACCTGTACAGAGTGTTAGTGCCTGATATTGAATAACGTCCAACTTAACCAGAGTTGTGTCTGCAGCTGAACAGTATGCTACACACCCATAAGCTGTGTCCCAAAACGTCGGCTGCATCCTTAGGAGGACCCGGCCTTCGCGATCTACGTGGGCCGGGTCCTTCGAAGACCGAGAAGGCCGGAAGTTAGAGGCTGTGAAATGGGACGGTCTAGCCTTCAGATTAGCGTCACCGCCGTCTCGGTGGAGTTTAATAAACTCGGCCATCTGCTCCTTACTATCTAAAATATAACAGGACACTGGCGTAAATTCTCGACCGTCTCACACTTCTGTTTAATCAGTTTTCTGTTTAACGTTTATTCAGCTGTATGAAAATCCTGGAGGAACCCACCCGATGGATTAATAAAGTTTTATTTAATCTAATCTATCTAATAACTTTGATCTCAGCCAAACCGATTTACTCCGGAACAAATAAAACACAGAAAAAGGCAAACAATTAGATTTTTAAGTTATCCGAGTGACTTACATATCATGTTTAACCTGAGTAGCGAAAGAGCGGACGTCTGAAAACGATGAAGCCGGGAGTCTGCTGCTCTCGCCGGCTGGAGTGACCATTGAACCCCCCCGGTCTGCTATCGAATGGGTGGGTAACATACGTCTCCGAAAACCTCGGCACACTCTTGCAAATATACGATGTCTTGATAAACCAAGCAGATATTTGTAATTTACACAGCTACTTTCTCACCTGAAAATATGTTAAAAGTTTATTTTGTTACCCAGAAAGATTAATAAGACTAATTTTAAAACGTAGTAGCGGCCGCCATTGTTGGCAGCTGAAATTTGGCTGGGCCGCGCTATGAATTCTGGGATATGGTGGGCCGCCAAGGACACACCGGACCCATCCTTCAAATTCGGGGAAATGAAGGACGCATTTATCGGCCGCATTTGAAGGAGTCGACGAGTTGGGACAGCCTTCGTCGCCTGGCTGTGACGTAATCGGCCTTCAAATGTGGCCTCCGGAGGATGCAGCCGACGTTTTGGGACACAGCTATAGTCTAACACAGATCTGACCAACCCCACATATATGGCTCTCAAGGACTTCCTGTCTGCTCCCCACTCCCTCCCAACCAAACACCTCAATACATTCAGTACTTTTTTTGCATTTATCCACCATTTTCTGAATATGAACCCCCCATGTCAGCCTTTCATCCAATCACATTCCCAGAAACTTAAATTGCCTAACTCTTTCTAACTCTAAACCATACAAGTTTAGCTTAACTTCCTCACTAACCCTTTTTCTTGTAAAGAACATTGTCTTGGTCTTATCCACTGAAAATTTTAAACTCCACTTATAAGACCACTCTTCAATTTTCCCAGTTGCTCCCTGCAGTTTCTTCACAATAAAATCAACAATTTTCCCTCTCTTCCATATTGCCCCATCATCAGCAAAAAGCGAACACCCCATTCCACCCTCTATGCCATCAAACACATCAGTTACCATTAAAGAAAATAACAAAGGGCTCACTATGCTCCCTTGAGGTGTACCGTTTTCCACCAAAAACCTTTCAGAATAAACCGTCCCAATCCTCACTTGAAATTGTCTTCCCTGTAAAAAAAAAATCCCTTATCCAACTGTACATCCTCCCCCTAACACCCAATTTACAGAGTTTAATTAGTAGGCCTTCCCTCCACATCATATCATAGGCTTTTTCAATATCAAAAAACACAGCAACTACACTTTCTTTATTTGGGCTCTCCAAACTTCATCTTCCAAGCACAATTCTTTGGACTTCATGGTGTTGTTGCTCCCAATATTCTCTTAGAAAACCTCTGAGGCCGTCACAGAGCAGCTGTATTTGTACTGACATTAGATTACACACAGGTGCACTCTATATAGTCATTAGCACTCATCAGGCAATGTCTATGGGCAACTGACTGCACTCAGATCAAAGAGCTGAATAATTACGCACCCCCCACTTTTCAGTTATTTATTTGTAAAAAATGTTTGGAATCATGTATGATTTTCATTCCACTTCTCACGTGTACACCACTTTGTATTGGTCTTTCACGTGGAATTCCAATAAAATTGATTCATGTTTGTGGCTGTAATGTGACAAAAAGTTCAAGGGGGGCGAATGCTTTTGCAAGCCACTGTATTTGCTCAAATCTCAGAACTACAAATCAATTGTCATAGTTGCTTATCCACCTTCAAAGAGTCCAAGGAGAGGTAAACCAGCTTCCATCTGTTATGAGAAGAGTACAGCTCTTTTGTCCATCACAGACTAGCATTCACACCTACAGCCAGTTTCGAATCACCAGTCAACCCAGTGGTTCCCAAACTTTTTTTCCTGGGCCCCCCTTTGTTTTACAAGAAGATCTTCACCCCCTACCCCACCCCTACCGACAGACACAACTTTCAATCACACACACCCATATTTCATTTTCAAACTCCATTCCTGTTTATTTCCCACCTCAAAACCTTTTGCAAACAATTGAGGAAATGAATGTTAACAGTAATAAATTACAGGTTGAAATAAAATAAACTACTACCTCTTTGAAATAACAGAAAAACAAACCATCTTTATTGTATTGTATAATAATTTATAATAATAATAATTTATAATTTATATCGTATAATAACAACTAACAAGCTTGTTGGCTTGTTAGTTGTTTTTTTTCCAGTGCAAGAATATTCAAACCTCATATTTTTTTAAATGCCTCTCTGTGCAAAATGGGTTTACAAATATGAACAACTCCCTGAGAGGAAAAATAAAAAAATAAAGGTTTGTTGCAAAAAAAACAACCCACATTTAATCCTCACATCTTTTCAGTGACTGGTGTGAGCCTGCCTGTTGCTGCAGATCTTCTCAAACCTGGGTTGCAGTTTCATCATATTTTCTGCTTTTTGGTTTGGAAGGAAGTGGGTCTGTATGCATATTTGGTGATACTTCATCTTCTGCTTTTCGTTAGTGTGCGAGCCCTGTTAAAAACCTGTCCACTATGCTAGCTAGCAGAGTTCTTTTTTTTTTTTTTTGTGGTACTTCATACTGCGCCCCCTCCCCACACTTTGGGAACATCTGAGTTAACTAAACGTGTTGTTAGACTCTGTGAGAAAACCTATACAGTCAACACTCACTGCACCTCTGTGACACCTGCACTGTTAAAATTAAAAAATCTTTTTTATTTTCTGTTTTTTAATATTTCTGACCACATCCAAAGAACTTATTTTGTGTGTGTGTGTGGGGGGGGGGTTACCAATAACTCCAGTATTCACAAAGTTTTGACTCTTTAGGCTCCTAAAAGCAACACTTAAATTTACAATTATACATGACATTTGGAAAACACTTACATCACTTCACCCAGATTTTGTAATGTTACGTTTTTCATTCATCCATTCTGTTTCAGTCATCTGAGGGAGTTGGCATGGATGGTCTGGAGCCTATCTGAGCTACCAAAAGGCCCTGGGCAGGTCTTTTGCAGGGCTAACACAGAGACAGACGACCATTCACACAGAGAGATTCTACTTACAGAGCAGACGCAGCACAGCTGTTTCCTTCATCGTCCTCCTCACTCATTTGAGCTTTTTTCATTTCTGTCACTGACACCAAGTAAAGCCCGCCCTCTTCCTCTGAGCACCAGCTTTTCTATTGGTTCAAACACTGTGGTGGTATTTAACTTTTGTCTTTGTCTAAAGACGTGAACTAAATCAAATTATTCAAATACTCTACATCAGTCAGTAACCTGAAGGTGGAAAAGCACAGTATTTTTCCCTAAACACTGTGGCTTAAAGCTGTCATGCAAACACACAAGACCAGGAAAGCCTAAGAGTGAAGAGCCAAAAACCTGTTTAGGAAATTAGCATTTTAAAATAATCTGATTATGTCTGATATCTGTGATAGAACGTTAATCCTCCAACATTGTATATAAAAACAAAATTCCCCACTTGCCCCTGTGGGTGGTCAATCCTTCAAGCTCGGGTCCTCTACCAGAGGCCTGGGAGCTTGAGGGTCCTGTGCAGTATCTTAGCTGTTCCCAGGACTGCGCTCTTCTGGACAGAGATCTCCGATGTTGTTCCCGGGATCTGCTGGAGCCACTCACCTAGCTTGGGAGTCACCGCACCTAGTGCACCGATTACCACGGGGACCACCCTTACCTTCACTCTCCAAATCTTCTCGAGCTCTTCTCTGAGCCCTTGGTATTTCTCGAGCTTTTCGTGTTCCTTCTTCCTGACGTTGCTGTCATCCGAGACCGCTAAATCAATCACTACGGCTGTATTCTTCTGTTTGTCTACCACCACTATGTCTGGTTGGTTAGCCACCACCATTTCATCCATCTGTATCTTGAAGTCCCACAGGATCTTAGCTCGGTCATTCTCCACCACCCTTGGGGACATCTCCTATTTTGACCTCGGGACTTCCAGGTCATACTCGGCACAGATGTTCCTGTACACTATGCCGGCCACTTGGTTATGGCGTTCCATGTATGCCTTGCCTGTTAGCATCTTGCACCCTGCTGTTATGTGCTGGATTGTCTCTGGGGCATCTTTACACAGCCTGCACCTGGGGTCTTGCCTGGTGTGATAACCCTCCATGCATGGTAAGGAGCTTTCTTGTCTTGATGTCAGTGGCTTCTATCTCCTCCTTTGGCCAGCCTATTACCCCAGCAGGGTACCTGATCACGGGCAGGGCGTAGGTGTTGTTGGCCCGGATCTTGTTCTTACCGTTCAGCTGACTCCTCAGGACTTGCCTGACCCTCTGCAGGTACTTGGTGGTTGCAGCTTTCCTAGTGGCCTCTTCATGGTTCCCATTCGCCTGTAGGATCCCCAGGTACTTGTAACTGTCCTCTATGTCTGCAATGTTGCCTTCTGGTAGTTTGATCCCCTCCGTTCATATATATATATCTATATATATACAGTTAAGCCCATAATTATTCATACCCCTGCCAAATATTGACTTAAAGTTACTTTTGTTTAACAAGCAAGTTCTTTTTTGAGCAGAAATGACACAGGTGTCTCCCCAAAGATAATAAGACGATGTACAAGAGGCATCATTGTGGAAAAAAATATTTCTCAGGTTTTATTTATATTTTAGCAAAAAGTATCATGTCCAGAATTATTCATACCCTTCTCAATAATCAATAGAAAAAAGCCTTTATTGGCTATTACAGCAATCAAACGCTTCCTATAATTGCAGACCAGCTTTTTGCATGTCTCCACAGGCATTTTTGCCCATTCATCTTTAGTAATGAGTTCCAAATCTTTCAGGTTGGAGGGTCTTCTTGCCATCACCCTGATCTTTAGCTCCCTCCACAGATTCTCAATTGGATTCAATTCAGGAGTCTGGCTAGACCACTGCAAAACGTTACTGGTGTTATCTGCTAACCATTTCTTCACCACGTTTGCTGTATGTTTTGGGTCATTGTCGTGCTAAAATGTCCACTGGTTCCCAAGGCCAAGTTTTTCTGCAGACTGCCTGATGTTGTTGTTGAGAATCTTCATGTATTGCTCTTTTTTCATGGTGCTGTTTACTGTGATTAGGTTCCCTGGTCCATTGGCTAAAAAACACCCCCAAAGCATTAGGTTCCCACCACCATGTTTGACAGTGGGGATGGTGTTCTTTGGGTTGAAGGCTTCTCCATTTTTATGCCAAATGAAGGCAACATCATTGTGACCAAATAATTCAATTATTGTTTCATCTGACCATAACACTGAAGACCAGAAACCTTCTTCTTTGTCCAGATGAGCATTTGCAAAGGCCAAATGAGCTTTTGCATGCCTTAGAAGTGCCTGGAGAAGTGGCGTTTTCCTTGGTCTGCATCCGTGGAACCCAACAGTGTCCGTTGGACTGTCTGCCTTGAGACATTGCCACCAGCAGAGCCCAGATTCACCAGAATGGCCTTGGTGGTGATCCTTGGATTCTTTTTCACCTCTCTCACTATTCTCCTGGCCAGCACAGGTGTCACTTTTGGCTTCCGACAACGTCCTCTGAGATTTTCCACAGTGCGGAACATCTTGTATTTTTTAATAATACTTTGCACTGTGGCCACTGGAACTTGAAAACATTTGGATATGGCCTTGTAGCCCTTTCCTCACTTGTGAGCAGCCACAATGCACAGCTGCAGGTCCTCACTGAGTTCCTTTGTCTTAGCCATGAATGTCCACAAACCACCTGCAGAGAGCTGCTGTTTTTCACCTGTTGAGTTGATCAAAACAGCTATTTCCAATTAATCAGGGTAATTGGGATGCTTTAGAACAGCTTTGACTATTTGGAATGGTATGGAACTGTGGATTTTCCCAGAGACTGTGACAGTTTGTAAAGGGTATGAATAATTCTGGACATGATACTTTTTGCTCAAATGTAAATAAAAGCTGAGAAATATTTTTTTCCACAATGATGCGTCTTGTACATCATCTTATTATCTTTTGTGAGACGCCTGTGTCATTTCCAGTCAAAAAATAACTTTCTAGTTGAATAAAAGTAAGTTTAAGTCAAAATTTGCCAGGGGTATGAATAATTTTGGGCTTAACTGTATATATATATATATATATATATATATATATATATATCTATATATATATATATATATATATATATATATATATCTGCTATATGACCACTAGAGGGAGATCTTGCACTTTAAAGACTAACATGGATATAAACAGCTCATCAACAATGTTTCACTAATTTGTAATAATAATAATAATATTAAATGCATTTGTTAATGAAATGGCTGCATTTTTATTTGTGTAAATGTGGATGTAGGTCTCTTATTTGTGTATAAGTCAGCATGGAGATGAAACAAACTGTGGTCCTCCTCAGGCTGTAATACCTTGAAACTAAACTGCTAAACTGGATAAAAACTCCTTTATCCCAGAGTACTGGGAAGGGGGGGGGGGGGGGTGAATTAGAATTTCACTTTTCAATAAAGTGAACCACAAATATTTAAATCTTTTAACTTTTACAGCCACAGAAAACAAACGAGTAAAGACTGAATTCAAGAAAAACATTCAGTACTGTTGATTGCAAAACTTTATTAGCAATGAACAAAGTTACAGAGACAATAAATTAATTAATAATATGTGATCTGGTCTTGAAATATTTAAACTGCAGTAACAGACTGAAGCGTCTCCTTCATGGAAGGAAAAGTTCAAAGCTTCACAGATCAGAGAGGAAACCTCTGACTCTGCAGCTACATGGAAATAATTACCTTTACTTTGGTTTCATAACACTGTCCATCATAACATTTATTCAGCTGTAGCTGACCAATGAGTCCTGAACAATGTCAGGCAGATCACTGATCATCTATAATCTACAGTAATTCGTCTTTTCTTCATCACACACAGTGTTTGTGTTGTCAGTCGGTTCGGTATGTGTGACAGTAATTATACTGTAACAGCTGATCTCTACATGAGGATTAGTTTGTGTTTCAAATCTCACAGAAAAAGTTTGATCTTAAAAACAGCTGAACTTGAAATGATTCTGATACTGCAACATACGAGACACTGAGCTCATGAATACTGAGTAAAATCAAGCTATGAACAACATGAGATCTTTTGTTTGAAATGAGTTCACTCTGAAATATTTGTGTGGAGAAACACAAAAAAACATCACTAAATTTTGTTTGATGTGTTTTGTTTGATAATAGGAACTCCTGGATGTTCATCATATAAGTGAGGCGGAAATATAAAGACGTTTTCAAAGAATTTGCTTTGAACTTTTACACTGAGATGAGCAGTGTAATATTTAAAGAAATTAGTTTACTGCTGAACTGTATATAACCATCATCCTTAACATTACATTAATTATCATTTCATCAAAGTGTTTATTGAAGCTGTTGGCATTATGTTATAAGTTATATTATAGGGGTTATCATAATCTAATATTAACATGTTTATTACAGGTGCAGTTATAACTACTTTAAAATGATTGAGTTAATATATATATATCATAACTCATAGCCTGAGTATATTGTTACAGTAAAATAGTAGCTGAGCAAAGGCCTGAATGTATTCAGCTTCTTGTGGTATTTGAGTTTGCTTAGTTACAGGTGACGAAAGGATGTCCAGTCCATGGGGACCTCAAAGGCCTGAGATCTTCACCATATTTGGATGGATGGGGAACTTCTGTGTCTGCAGTTATCTCTTAAAATACATGAATGTTTTGTACATGCAAATTATGTGACTGTAAACGCAAGAGGGGGCGTTACAATACCCTGATGGGATAAAAGCAATCTAGAGTGTATTTTGGGCAGAGATGTACAACTGATGTTTTGCAGTTTACACCTCTCCACGCTGCGTGCATCCATTAAAATCAATTGTTTGACCGACCTCTTCTGGACCATCATTGTTTTACTCTCGTCCTCAATTTCGAACCCGTAACATTTGGTGCATTGGCCGAGGGTTGAGAGAGGGAGAGAGTTGGAGATTGAGACCGAGAGGGTCCGAGGTACTCAAACAGGCAGACGCGAGTCAGTGGTCGAAGTGAGTTGACATAAGCCGGCTTATCTAAAGGTAAGGCACTACCTGTTGAATTATTTCCAAACTGTGCCAGATTGACGATTACAAAATTGAAAGTCTACTCACTGAAAATTACTGGTAAAGGTCTGTTTTGATTTTGGTGAAAATCTCATGAGAATTGAAGTTGAACTAATGATAATGTAAGGTTAAGTGACAGTACTGATTAAAGGAAATGCAGTTGGACTGCTAAGGAAAGAGAATTTAAAGTAGTTGGACTACTGAATAGGAATAGGTAAAAGTAACGGAAATAGGAAAAGGACAAGTTAAAGTAGTTGGACTACTGAATTTAGGATATAGGTCATTTGAAATCTGTATATGGTCATACAGTTATAATTGAATATAAAGCTGGGCTTGGACATCAGTAAAGTCGGTTTGGTGGTTTCATAGGATGTCTTTAAAAACATAAGTAAATTTATGTAGAACGGAACTGTGGGATGTTCTAAGAAGCGCATTTCTCGGAGGTGACGCTCCAAATTTCCTGGGGACGCTTGGGATTTTCCTTTGGAAGGGATAGTCCGATTGGCGATCGTGGAGAACTTGGGAACCTCCAAAATAGCTAGTGGTTGGACCACTTTACCGTTTGGAACGGTACTTGCGCTTTTTTGGGTAGCAAAGGTTGGACCTTGGGCGTTGGACGCTTTTAAATTGACTTAGGAACTTTAGCAATTAGACCAGATACAGGTTGGACCTGATACTGTCATTGATTATCAAAAACTTGGAGTTTGTCCCTTGGAGGGTTAATTCAAATTTTGTCTAAATTATGTAGGTTGTGCAATTTAAGGCCTTGTAAATATTATTTAATTTATCAGACGTCTCTGTGTTACAATTTCTATGTTTGTATATAGGCTCTGTCTGCCACGGGCGCTGCAGCAGGCTGGTTATTTTGAGAGTGTGTCTGTGTCTATGTAAATGAGATGCCTGTGACTTATTTAGAGTGACATTTCCTGTTTACTAATGAGTGGCTAATGACTGACTGCAGAGCCTGGGTTAAGGACGACTTATTGGTGTTTTAAGGGAAGAATTGCTTTTATTTCTACTTTGTTGGCATTACGGTTGTTAAATACGATGATTACTTTATGATAGATGTCTGTCTCATTTTGCATGTGTGCGATTGGCTTTCAAATGTAGTTTTGTAATGTAACCTGTACACTCCATGGAGGAAATAGACCATGGAGTTTTGGAAGACGATAGCAGAGATATGACTGGCTTTACGTTTAGTCTTGTGTTGACTCCAATAACGGATGGTCAGACAGGGCTGGTTGAAACAGAGGTGCGTGTTTGCTGTGAAATAGAGGCCACTGACCATGACTCAAAACACAAAGGCTGTGAGATTAAAAATTACTGTGAATAACGGTTTGACTTTTGACTAGGGAAATAATATGCTTGCTTTTGGGGCTATGAAGATATTTGACCTTGAGTGATGTTATGAGAGGTTGAGTTTGTTTTTCTGTTTAAAAACACATAAGTATATGCACTTAGTACACCCACTCAAGAAATGATTGTGTGACTGATGCTACAAAACTGACCTAAAGAATGGTGATGTGTGTGGAGAAGTGTTAGTTGTCCTGATATGTGAAAGAGCGCTATTAAAATGTGTGTGAGTGAAATGAAGGCATATTGCTTTTAAATAAAGATTTAGTAGAATTACTGATTATTTGTAGACTGTGAAATTAAAAAAAAAAAAAAAAAAAAAGTCTCTGCAGAAGCTGTAGAAACAGGAAATACTGTGCTGCTGTGTGGGTGAGAGGAAGGTGTGTGAGTGATTGATGATGTGAGGGGAGCACCCAGAGAAATAGACAGACCTTAAATTCTAAGAAGATTAAGCGAATGCATGTTTTAAGAAAAGTAATAAAGTAATAAAATTATATTAATTACAGGGTTTAGAAAAGAGACAGACCGAGAGAAATAAATACATGAACTAACAATTACATTAATGAAGGGAAAACGCACGTACACAAACTGTTACATGTGAAATTATTGTTGGAAAGCTTAATACACACATGAAATAAAGAAAGCAGTTTACACTCCTTTAATTTCCAGAACCAGTGTGTCCCCCAGACCTGATAACACCCTTGCCCAGTTGGCCCCCGTATCAGGCGAGCATGGAAGGCTGGACAGCCCATGACGGGTAAGATCCCACCTCGAAACCCTGGGACAACCTAAGGCAAGGCGCAGTCACGATTGCTTGTACCTAAGTCCCGGAGTGACCTTGGAGTCACTGGAGGAGACGGGACTTCAATGGGTAAAGCTGCTGGGTACAGGCGAAGGGGAAATGCCACTAACAATGACCAGTGATGAGCCAGAGAGAGAAAACACACCCTGTCAAAAGGAGTCTGAAACACTGCAAAAGAAACATTTACGAGATCACAAAGATCACGAATAAACATTTATAAAAATCACACATACAAACAGAAAATGCACTAACCCTACAGAGATAAGCTCATGAAGAGTAATGCATAGATAGTGATTAAAACCTGCCTAAGAACACAAACATATGTAATTAAATGAGCTTGCTAATTTCATGAGTGTTAAACTAGTGTGAATGTTGAAGAAAATAAACTTAAAACACACTTGGATAAAATAGAGTTGTGGAATAACTCAAACGAAGCTGTATGACAAGGGAGTGAGTTATGGAAAAAACAAAAACAAAAGAGAAGTGATTAAAGTAGTGTTAAGTATTTCACTATAAGCAAAGTCATGTCCAAGTGACGAGATGACGTCAGAGAGGTGCGTGCCTGCGTGCACGAGATTGTTATTGTTTTCTCTTGTGAGCATGCGCAATAAAAAACGGTTAGTGTGGTTCCCAGGCCAAAAAGGAAGATGGCTATCGTTATTTTCTCTCCGTGAATATTAAGCCACTAAAGAGTGCAAGCTAGCCACTTTGGAGAAGGTTTACACGCAAGACTGCTGTAGTAATGTCTACCGCTACAGGTTATGGGCCCAGTCATACCAGCCAAAGGTGGTTTAAGCTTTTATTCGACGGCGATGAGAAAAACTATGAGCTCTGGGAAACGCGGTTCCTCGCGCACATGGAGTTGCGCGGCCTCGGTGCTGTCCTGCAGCAGGAAGCAGAGGACGACGAGGATGCCCGCGCCGAAGACGAAGCGAAGAACGGGGAAGCATACGCAGAGCTGGTACAGTGCTTGGATGACAAGAGTCTGTCACTGGTCATGAGAGATGCAAGAAATAACGGAAGAAAAGCGCTGGAGATTCTCCGCGAGCACTATGCAGGAAAAGACAAACCACGTGTCGTAAGTTTATACTGTGAACTGTCCTCCCTCCAGATGACTAGTAAAGAAACAGTGACTGACTATATTATCAGAGCAGAGACTATATTCACGTCATTAAGAAGAGCTGATGAAAATATAAGTGATGGACTCCAGATAGCCATGGTAGTAAAAGGGCTACCTGATTCATATAAACCCTTTGTCGTGCACATCACTCAGACAAATGACACGGTAACGTTCAGCGAGTTTAAAACAAAACTGCGGAGTTACGAGAGTACCGAAAGATACGGGAGGAGTGACGTGAGTGTAGAGGAGGACAACGTGATGAAGACCATCGGCGGGACAAGGTCGCGGGGAAGACAGAGAGGAAAGAAAGTGGACATGGCTACTATCGAGTGCTACACCTGTGGTAAAAAGGGACACATGGCCAGGACTTGTCTTGCAGATCCCCAGTTAAAGAGAGAGGAGCAAAACTGGGGCACACCACAACGAGGAAGAGGACGCGGTCGTGGACGAGGACGTGACTACATGAATAAAGCAGAGGAAGAGGCTACATCCTTTTGTTTCTTTAAAATGAGTGACTGTCCTATGCAACAAGAAAAGAAAAGTCTTTTAGTAGACTGCGGTGCCACCACACACATGATTAACGACGCCACAAAGTTCAAGACAGTGGACAAGAACTTCAAACCAGAGAACCACGTGATCGAACTTGCAGATGGAACCAAGGTGAAAGGAATGGCGAAGATGAGGGGCGACGCAGAGATCTACATCCTGGACAGCGAGGGACGGCAGGTGAAAACAAGGCTGAAGCAAGCACTCTTCGTCCCATCGTTTCCTCAGAACATTTTCTCAGTTAAAGCAGCAACAGCCAACGGAGCCGAACTCCATTTCAAGAATGGGGATAACTGGTTATTCCACAAAAATGGAACCAAATTTGAGGTGAAGGTGTACGGTAGGCTGTATTACCTGAACACTGTAGAAAAAGAAAATGTTGATGAGATATATGGTTGTCATGATATTCAGACCTGGCACAGAATACTTGGTCATTGTAACCTAGATGATGTTGCAAAACTTGAAAAGGTGGTTAAAGGCATGACCATAAAAGGAAAACAGGGAGGGTCCAACCAAAACTGTGAAGTTTGCATACAGGGAAAATTCACACAAAACAGAAACAGACAGGCAGATGCTAAAGCTAAAACTATACTGGAGCTAGTACACACAGATTTATGTGGCCCTATAGAGCCAGTAGGCAAAGATGGGTACAAGTATGCGATAACATTTACTGATGATTACAGTGGAATGATTTTTCCGTACTTTATAAAAGCAAAGAGTGGCACAACAAAAGCTACAGAAAAGTTCATTGCAGATGTAGCTCCATATGGAAAGATAAAATGTATAAGATCCGACAATGGTACAGAGTTTACCGGGCAACCGTTCCAAACTTTACTCAGGAGTAATGGGATAAGGCACGAGACTAGTGCACCCTACTCACCACACCAGAACGGAACTGCAGAAAGAGGTTGGAGAACCTTATTTGAGATGTCACGATGCATGCTGTTGGAGAGCAAACTCCCAAAGCATTTATGGACGTATGCTGTGCAAACAGCTGCCCAAATCCGCAACAGATGTTACAGTAGGCGACTGGAACAGACTCCTTACTGTGTATTCACTGGAAAAACACCTGACCTATCAAACATGAAGGTATTCGGTTCTGAGTGCTACGTGTACAAACAGGATAAAAAGAAACTGGACTCTAGATGTGAAAAGGGAATTTTCCTAGGCTATGACAAATATAGCCCAGCCTACAATGTCTACTATCCTGAAGTAGGAAAGATCCAAAAACACAGGCTGATAAAATGTCTTACTAAAAGTAGTGCAGACAGTCAGACACAAACAGATTTTGACGTCAGAAATGTTTTTGAGATCCACAAAAATACACCACCAAACATGGTTGACCAAAATGACGTAGAACCAAAGACGAGTGTAGAACCAAACCTAGATGAGTTTACAGGGACAGATTCAACAGAAAGTACTCAGGAAGGAGAAGAAGTGAGGTATCCTACAAGACAGAGAAAAGCTCCAGAGTATTTAAAGGATTATCAATGCAAAACTGAGTGTGACAATGATGATGATGAAGGTGTAGACTATTTCTATAAAGTGGCTTATGGGGTGCCAATAACATTCAAAGAAGCCATGGACTCTAAAAAATCAAAAATGTGGAAAAATGCCATGAGAGAGGAAATGAACTCTTTAAAGGAAAATGAGACTTTTATTTTGATGCCACTGCCAGAAGGTAAACAAGCAGTGGGAGGCCGTTGGGTGTATGCAGTAAAGGAAAGCCCAGATGGATCTGAGACTTACAAAGCAAGGTATGTTGCAAAAGGATATGGACAAAAAGAAGGGATTGACTATAAAGAGACTTTTTCACCAACAGCGAGTATGACGTCTGTTCGAGCTTTGATGCAGGTGGCGGTGCAGGAAGACCTCACACTGCACCAAATGGACGTAAAGACTGCTTATCTCCACGCTCCGATGGACTGTGAAGTTTATGTGGAGCAACCAGAAGGTTTTGAGGTAAAATCCAAGACAGGAGAACACTTAGTGTGTAAACTGAACAAGTCACTGTATGGTTTAAAACAGTCGGGACGTAACTGGAACTTGTTACTGCACGATTACCTTGAAGAGAATGGTTTTGTCCAAAATGATGCTGATCATTGTGTCTACAACAGAGGTTCTGAGAGTGGGAAGGTCATTCTATTAGTGTGGGTAGATGACTTGATCATAGCAGCAAGTGACAACACCTTACTCAGGGATGTGAAAGAGATGTTAAAGAAAAGGTTCAAGATGAAAGACATGGGTCCACTTAAACATTTTCTAGGCATCGATTTTTCACAGGATGAGGGAGAGATTAAAATGACTCAAAAAAGACATATTGAAAAGGTGCTGACAAAATTGGGGATGTCCGATTGTAAACCGAGATTCACGCCAGGCGAGCAAAAGTTAAGTTTTGACAGTGAAGGAGAGATCATTGATCCTACAGGGTACAGAGAGATGGTGGGAAGCTTGATTTACATTATGACATGCACCAGACCCGATCTAAGCTGGATCGTTAGTAAATTATCACAACATCTTGCGGAACCAAAACAACAGCACTGGTCTGCAGCAAAACATCTATTGAGATATTTGAAGGGTACTAGAGACCAAGAGCTTCACTATCACAAAAGTGAGAAAGGTCTAAAGCTTGAAGGGTACAGTGATGCTGACTGGGCGTCAGATAAAGATGACAGGAGGAGCACAACTGGATACTGTTTTAGTCTAACTGAAAATGGTCCAGTTATATCCTGGAAAAGCAGAAAACAGTCAACAGTAGCTCTATCTACGTGTGAGGCAGAGTATATGGCGCTGGCTGCTGCTACTCAAGAAAGTATGTATCTTGTACAACTACTTAGAGGAGTAGATAGTAGAGAGCATGTACCTGTTAAGATATATGAAGACAACCAGGGGGCGATAGCTTTATCAAAGAACCCGGTATGCACACAGAGGAGCAAACACATAGATATAAAGTTTCACTTTGTTCGATCTGCGCACACTGAGGGAAAGATATCTATTGAGTACTGCCCTACTGAAAATATGATAGCTGATGTTCTTACTAAGTCAGTGACAAAGGTCAAGTTCGAGAGTTTCAAGGAGTATCTATTTGGAAAATAAAATGGATCAGCACAGAGAATCCTAAAAAATGAACAAAGGAGCGATGCAAAAGTTTTTTTTGGTATGGCCAGTATTGAAAAATATATCTGTATATTTTTTTTGTTTGTTCTATTTTCTATTACAGAGAACAACGAACATGTCTTTGAGTGGGAGTGTTAAGTATTTCACTATAAGCAAAGTCATGTCCAAGTGACGAGATGACGTCAGAGAGGTGCGTGCCTGCGTGCACGAGATTGTTATTGTTTTCTCTTGTGAGCATGCGCAATAAAAAACGGTTAGTGTGGTTCCCAGGCCAAAAAGGAAGATGGCTATCGTTATTTTCTCTCCGTGAATATTAAGCCACTAAAGAGTGCAAGCTAGCCACTTTGGAGAAGGTTTACACGCAAGACTGCTGTAGTAATGTCTACCGCTACAAGTAGTTTAAGAAGGGTGACTTAGGAGCGCTGTTGCACTGATTGATAAAAAAACAAGTGATTAGTATAGAAAGAAAATGAAAATAATTGAATAATGTGATAAGGTTTAAACATGTATTTATCTTGTGACTGAGTATGAAAATTAGTTGGAGAGCTAATGTGAGTGATGACAGAGGAGCTTGCTGTGTGTGTGTGATTGAGGCCTTGAAGGAGGAGTAGACAGTTCAGAGGTGCAAATTTGATTAAGAGGTTTATAAATTAGTGTTGACATATGGTGAGAACGTGCTTATATGTTTGGTTGAATGTGAGTTTGGTAAAGTGCTTAAAGGGGGATATTGTGTACGAAACGGTGTAGCTTTTTACGTTTTGGGTGTGTTCTATGGGTGAAATTTAAGATTGTTGAAGATTTTTGAGGTTGTTGTTTTATTTTTAAAGAGGGAGTTTTAATAAACATGGACATGTTTAAGGGGTTTTGTAACAGTGCACTTATAAAGAAAAACCTGTCAGGTGATTTTGTTTTGTACTTTGATGAGCTAATACTCAGCTCTCTTTTTTCTCATTTTTGTTCTGTCAGGTGATTTTGTTTTGTACTTTGATGAGCTAATACTCAGCTCTCTTTTTTCTCATTTTTGTTCTAAGCAGGCCTGCAAAAGAAAACAATGAATAACGGCGCCGACAATAGTCTCAGGAAAACAAAAAGTAAGGTGACCTTTTCCGAATTACAATGGGTCAGATTGTGGGTCCCTGTCTAAGAGGATTGCAGCGAGCCAATCCAGTCCAAAAGTATAAAGAACTATTTTCTTAAGAAACGAGTAAAAAGAAAATAAATGATTATATAAATAAACTGAGTTTGCTGAAGGTGGTAAATCTGATTATTTGTGTGGAAGTCTACCAACACCCGATGTTAATGCGTGTGAGTGAATGTGTGGGAATGGACAGGTGGATGGACGACCAGGCAGACCATAGGTTGGACCGACTGGACACTGACAAAAGACTGGACTAAGGTTGGACACATGACTGATAATTGTTCTGTTTTAACTTTTCCTTTATAACACAGGTTGGATCATAAGTGGAGAAAGTGAGTATAAAAGGTGATGTTCTAGTTAACATACAGGCTTTTGTTTATAGGACGTTTCAAGGATGCAGGCTGTGGATGGAGCCAAGAAGGGATTTTGACATGATGATTAATTTGATTTCATTCCTTAAACACAGGTTTGAAGGCCCGGAGCAACTATACCTAATATGATATGATTAACTTTTCTTTTAATTCCCTAACCTGAGTGAAGGATTTTGAGTTTGTAACACATGAGATGTGTCACAAAAAGGGGGGTCTTAATATATGTGATTAGCTACATGAAATGTGCTCTTTTAGGGTTACTAAGCAAATGTCTACGTGACCTTTACCTAACAACCTTTGTGATGATAAACTTGTTTACCGACTTGCTTTCTTGTAGAACATACAGACTTAGGAAAGGGGAACTTCAGCTCTGAGTTTTGAGAATAACTCTGTTAAGTTGACAGGAAACACGTCGGAACAGCCATATAGGGCAAATGTATTAGAGCTTGTAATTAAATGTGGGACTTGAAAAGAGGAAGCAAATTTGGTACAGGACGTGCTTGAGATGATCAGATGAGAGAAGGAGAAGGTCAGAAATAGTTTAAAGTAAGATTGAGAAATTAAATGGGGTAAAAGGGGGTGTAGCTTCAGGGCAGTTCACAGCCCGGCGTAAACGCAAGGTGCTGTTACACAGCTTGAGTTATTTGTTGGATTTATTTTATGACAAAGTAATGAGGAAATATTAAAAATATACAACACGTTGAGGAGATCTTTTTTGTTATATGTTAGTGTTTAACATGAAAGATGCCTCTCTGGAGCTTCTCTCCTGATGCTACTCCACCAAAAGACGCTTATCCATAGAGACTATGTCAGCTCCCAAACAGACAACAACAAACCAAGACTAGAAATAAACAATCTAAACATAAATAATAACAAATAAAGAACAATACAGAATAAAAATTTGAACCAAAGAATAAAATAGTGAAATGTGGATTATTAAATATTAAGTATTTCTCTTCAAAAGTCTCTGTTAGCTGACGCCAAGCGGTCACAGCAGATGGCTGCCCGTACCTGAGCATGGTTCTGCTGGAGGTTTCTTCCTGTTAAAAAGGGAGTTTTTCCTTCACACTGTTGCCAAAGTGCTTGCTCAATAGGGGGTCACAAGATTGGTGGGTTTTTCTCTGTATATATGAAGCACCGTGAAGCAATTTTTGTTGTGATTTGGTGCTATATAAAAAAATTAAATGGGAATGTATTGAAGTAAACTTAAATGTCATAAACTAGGAATTAGTTCATTTCTCAGGGGAGAAATGAAAAAACGGGGACTGGTGTTAGGAATAAAAGCTATATTTTTAATATGAATCTCCTCATTATCTTGTTTTATGTACTTTAATAATGAAGGCTGGCTTGTAGAGCAAGGCCACCTTTTACTCACAAACAAGTGCTCAGCCAGACTGAAAAACAGGAAGTTTTAGTGCACAAGGCATATTAATAAATATAGACACAAAAAGAGGAACTCCCCATATAAACAACATTCAAATGAGTGAAGTATAAAGTACCGAAATAACACTATATAAGTCACAGCTGATGATTCTAATGTTAGAGAGCTCTTGCAACTGGCGTCTGAGCTGTGCAGAGGTCGCTCTTAAGACAGGTACTTATGTAGGTTAGCATAAGGTTGAGTCCAACAGAAGCAAGGCGCCCTAAATGCGCACAGCATGCAGCAGGGGTGGCCAAAATAATATAGGAAACAGCACATGTAGGGAGAGAACACCCACTAAAAGTTCTGACTACACATAGTGTGGTGGCTTATGTGAACTTGCAGGCGTTCACTATGACATCATTAGCACAACAGAGACTGAGTAAAGTTTTAGATGCTCGAAATCTGACACTTACTCATGAAGAAATCAATATGGCAGATTTAATGGGATTAGGAGGACCTAATTATTGTACTAAGAAAGCAGAACTTGAAGGGAAAGTCAGGGAAGATTTAAAAACAGGACCTGTTGGGATTTAGAGATTTTTATTGCCATTATATAATGTGCCTTATGATGACTGCATTAATAACAGGTTGTACAGTATAATTTTAATAGTATTGAATATGTTTGTCATAACAGTGATGTCTCTATTTACAGGTTGAGTTTATTTCATACACAAAGCATAACTGTGCTTGTTTAGAGTTCATGTTCCGTCCAAAGGGTTTTAAGCTTCACGGGTGAGAGTGTCCAGGTGATACATGTTGAGGGAAGATGAGAACATAGCAGGTTAATTGCATGCACGCTTACAAACACACATGATTTAAATATAGGCCAGGCCGAAGGCCTGGACTTTATGTAGCTTTTAAATTTACAGCTCCTAACTTGCAGGAATGGCGTGGAGTGTAATGAATGAATGGAAAACATGTTTACAGACACAAACATGAAATGGATTTATTTTACAGGGTAAAGGTGGAACACATGTTGCTTTGTTTCTGCTTAGCAACTGCTGAGGTAAAAGGTGTTAAAGATAAATATGCAATAAGTGAACAGGAAATGTGTGAGGGTGAGTCGGGTGAAACAAAATGTTGTAGATAATAGAAACTTGTCTAACTGGTATGAACAGTAACTTTTGCATGTTATGTATATGCTTGAAGCAAAAAGAGGCGTAAATGATGATAGAAAATTTTGAAGTGTGTTTTCTGGTGGAGATTTAGGCTGACATAGGGATGGTGTATATTTTACCCGGGGTGTTTTTAATAGAACTAAAAGCGTTGCTCACACACATAAAGAGAATTGAGATTAACTAAAGTTAATATAATGGATAGAGCCCAGAACATGATATTGTCAACAAACTTTGAATAATTAAAGGAATATTAGATGAACAAAGTAGGTTAGTGAGGTGTAGCAGAGAAAGGCTGCTTGTTTTTTATCCCTTACAGGAGAAGATTTCCACTAGAGAGGGACCCAGAAAAGGAGCAGAGACCACTTAAGCATGAAGTGTTTTCAAGTGGGAGCTGGTGTTTTATTACTGGACCACCTAGAGGACATGAGGTGGTTGTCTGATTTGCTGAGTCAGAGGACGGCTAGAGAGGGTCAGAGTGGGTCGAGGAGTGACCCAAGGAAATGGTGTGGTGATGTCTCTGGAGAGACATCAAGAGAGGGAATTGTAATATTTAAAGAAATTAGTTTACTGCTGAACTGTATATAACCATCATCCTTAACATTACATTAATTATCATTTCATCAAAGTGTTTATTGAAGCTGTTGGCATTATGTTATAAGTTATATTATAGGGGTTATCATAATCTAATATTAACATGTTTATTACAGGTGCAGTTATAACTACTTTAAAATGATTGAGTTAATATATATATATCATAACTCATAGCCTGAGTATATTGTTACAGTAAAATAGTAGCTGAGCAAAGGCCTGAATGTATTCAGCTTCTTGTGGTATTTGAGTTTGCTTAGTTACAGGTGACGAAAGGATGTCCAGTCCATGGGGACCTCAAAGGCCTGAGATCTTCACCATATTTGGATGGATGGGGAACTTCTGTGTCTGCAGTTATCTCTTAAAATACATGAATGTTTTGTACATGCAAATTATGTGACTGTAAACGCAAGAGGGGGCGTTACAATACCCTGATGGGATAAAAGCAATCTAGAGTGTATTTTGGGCAGAGATGTACAACTGATGTTTTGCAGTTTACACCTCTCCACGCTGCGTGCATTCATTAAAATCAATTGTTTGACCGACCTCTTCTGGACCATCATTGTTTTACTCTCGTCCTCAATTTCGAACCCGTAACAGCAGCTAACCTGGAAAGCTGAATAAATAGAGCCAGTGATTCTAATGTTGTAATGTAATATATCAAATTGAAGCTGATATAATAGTCTAAAGATGTTTTATAATAATCAGAGAAAGGCAAAATCAAAATGAAATCTAGATGTGTTTGTCATCTGACAGAGTAAAATTCAGCATCCTCTGTTGCTGTTTGTTAGGATAATTATTGATTTTCAAAGAAAACATTGAAAAGAACAGAAGGATTCTCAAAGTTGAGTTATAAAACACTCCTTTGTTTTTGATAGAACAGATAACTGACAACAGCAGCAACAAGAACAGCAGAAACTGACAGACTGACAATCAGTCCAACAGATACAGCCTCTTTGTGTCCTCCTGCCTCCTTCCCTCCTGCCTCCTTCCCTCCATCCTCTGTGTGTCCTCCTGTGTGACCTGCAGGTGAGAAACAGGTGTGAGGTGTCAGCTGTCAGGTAGGTGATGAGTGAAGAACAGAACAGAATCCATTTCCTCTTCAAACTGCTGTCAGACATTATCTACTGCACTCTGATCACATCACTCAGACCAGCTGCTTTCTACAAAGTCTCATCAACAACATCTTTAGAAACAAACATCAACAACCAGGAAGCAGCTTCACCTCTGATCACACACACACTCAACTCTACTCACTCACCTGGAGGATCAACAACACTCAGGTTGATGATGCTGGGGGCATTTTTTGTTCCTCTCATGATGACACGACACTCGTATGTTCCAGTGTCATTAATCGTCACATTCTCCAGAATCAAAGACACGTCTCCATCCTTCATCTGTCTGTCCTGCAGATCAGACCGGTTCTTAAAAGATGGATGCTGTCTGGCTGGATCAAAGTGCCCATCTCGGTACAAAAGGACATATTCTTCTCTCAGGCCAGTTTTGCTCCACTTTACAAATCTGATTGTGTTGTTGTTTGGAGTTTGACATGGGAGAATGATGTTCTGTCCAGACATAACTGTGATGTTTTTCTGCTCTGAAAGAGGAAACAAAACAGAGCAGAGAGGATAAATGTCCAAGTACAAATGTTAGCCTCTGTAGCAACCAGACAAACAGACAATGCATTTGCCCGAAATCCTTCTTGTAGCAGTGCTTGCACCTGGAATCCAATACCTTTGCCACAACTCAGACAGCACGTGGTTATGTCCACCGTGCCTTGTTTTCTGATGTACAGGTCGAAGCACAGGGTCAGAAAATTGAAGATCCCTAGATATAATAGCAGGATGCCTTGCCTCCTCAGGCATAGCTGCTCTACTGAGCATACTTCCAACTTGAGACACACAATCCTCAAAGCTCATAGAGATTGCTGCTCTTCTTCTTCACCCTCTCATTCTCATCTATGTATTCATTTGCCTCAACAGCATTAACTAAAATTGCCATTTTAACCTTTGAATGATTTGAAGAGACCTTTCCACTGTCAGGCTTCACTGAACAATTTATTTCTAGTTTAGAAAGACACTTTGGTCCTCTAAACCAGGAATCAGCCTTCAGAAAAGATTGTACCTCGACTCCCCTAGAAACCAGATCAGCAGGATTACATGATGTACTAACATATTTCCACTGAGAAGGTTTGGACATTTTAAGTATTGCTGCTGTTATAGACAGTGTTGTTGTTAATGTATGTTTGGGGGCGTTGCATCCCGGAACCTTCAGAGGTTTTTCAGGGTTCTCCCTGCCGGAATGTTATGTGAGGGACAGTTTCCTGTATGTGTTGCGACTACCTGTGGTTGTTTCAAAAAAGTGGTCAGTAAACGTCCTAAAATTGGCACTTGAGTTTCCGAGAATTTTTATCCTGAGTTTATAACAGCCGCCATCCGGTGTGCTACAAATATTTAAAACTTTGAGGTTTCATTTGTGATATATTACAATACAGAGGTGTTATCAGTTCAAAAACTGATTCCTGCAACTACATTTGCAGCTATTTTCTCCACATCTTATCCATTCTACTTGCAACCAATGCAGCTGTCAATTCCATGCAAGTTTGTTTCAGTGGAGCAACCCATGATTTTGGGTGCTGCGCAGCAACAAGTAAGTGACTGTGCCAAAACCATTCTCACTTGCATCTGCGACTGAGCAGAAGCAACCTCTCTGAATTTGGAAGTTTTAAAAGCAGAGGTCAATGTTAAAATCTGCAAGAATGCAAAGATCATTCACCCAAACCGTCCGTTCTTGTACAACAGTAACTGGCAACACAACAATGCTAAAAAAAACCCAAAGGGTTATAGATCAACCACACAACAGACAACATCCCTCTACACTGTAAAAACTGTGATTTGGGTTAATTAGTATCTAACAGGAAAGTAATAGTAACTATTACTCAGTAAAAACATGTATGTGTTGTTTTAATTAAATCTAAGCAAAATTAAACATTTTTGAGATGTTCAGTTATTTAAATTAACACAATTTACACAGTCCGTTGTGCCACGTGCAGGACACACACGCTTCAGCAGTGGATGATCTCAATTTTGTCTGAGGTAAGATTATCTTAATTCATACGAATATACGACACGTTTTAAAAAATAATGTATAGCAGTTTTGAGTAAAAGTTCTGAACAGTATAATACGTCAAAATTAGATTAAGAGTGACCACTGTAATGACAGTATTGTATTTTTACGCAAAATGGCATGAAGTGGACTGTTAGCATAAGGTCACTTTCCAAGCCTTCGTGGCTGTGTTACTTCAGAGCTTTGACTAACCACATGTTTTACCTTATTAGGGCTGCCACAAACGATTATTTTGATAGTCGACTAGTCACCGACTATTTTTGCGATTAGTCGACTAATCAGATCATCATTGAACGTACAGCTTATTGCACCAGCATGCATCTGCTCTTATATAACTATCATTAGCTTACAGCTTTAAGTGTTTAAGGTATGTGCTAACTAAAAATAAAGATGATAGTTTATTAAATTTAAATGAAATTTGCAGATTGTTTCGGTGAAGTTTAATAAACTCCTTGCTATCTAAAATATAACAGGACACCAGAGTATATTCTCAACCATCTCACACTTCTGATAATCAGTTGTCTGCTTGACGTTTATTCAGCTGTGTAAAAACTTTAACTGTAATCTCATCCAAATCGATTTACTCAGGAACAAATAAAATACTAAAAAAAAGCCAAACAATAATATTTTTAAGTTATCTAAGTGACTTGTATATGTTTAACCTGAGTAGTGAAAGACAGCGGTGAGTTTGAAAACGATTTGCAGGGAGTCCGGTGTTCTCACGGGCTCTAGTGAGCCTTGCCCCCGGCTAGCTTTTAAGCTGGTGGGTAACAGACGTCTCTGAAAACGTCGGAGCACTTTTGAAAATATGTGGTGTCTTGATAAACTGATCAGATATTTGAGGTTTACACAGCTACATTCTCGCCTGAAAATATGTTAAACATTCATTTTGTGACCCAGAAAGAATAATAAGAGTAATATTAAAACTAACTAGCTGCCGCCATTGTTGGAAACTGAGCTGGGCTGCGCTATGAATTCTGGGACAGAGCTACTTCATCTTTGGGGTTTAACGGCAGCTGGCATCCTTGTACATGCAGTGCTGCCATCTTCTGTTTCAGTCCGTTATTACACTCTTAAATCCTACTACTTATTCCTGCGTCTTTTGGGATCTTACAAAGCTTCAAACGACACATCGACTATTAAATTAGTCGTCGACGATTTTGATCGTCGACGTAATCGTGACTAGTCGACTAGTCGTGGCAGCCCTATACCTTATTAAAAAATATATCAATGATATATTTCGATGGGCTGTAACCTCCCTCATTTACTTTTAAAATTTTATGGAAAAGTTTTTGCACTCTGTGCTGAGTGATGTAGTTAAAATCATTTGTGCGGGATTTTGTCAGTCACAGGTTTTTGAGGCTTTTGTCTCCATGCAGTGTTTTTCAGTTGTGGTAATTAAGCTAAGGTGGCTCAGTCCAACAACATAACTGGTTTTCATTTTCATGCTGTCGGAGTCCTGTGACTTTAGTGCAGGCACAGATCACATAGGGGGATGATGCGAGTTTCCAGTTAAACTTGGTTGGTGTATCAGTGAGACACAGTCACAATGTTTCTGTAGAACAATCTTCAAGACAAAGGTACATTCAGGAAATAATATAGTAATACGTGTTTAAGTGTTTCATAATTTCTATGTTTAACACCCAATGGTGTTTGGATAAAGAGATGACATTGTGTAGATTAAAAGGACGTCTTTTCAAATATGGGAAGCTATATACAGTATATAAATACATAAATAGTGTTATTTCATGTCATGATCTGTCACCAAATCGGTACAGAAAATAGGGTCTATCCCCTTTTTAATCTAATAAAGAGTTTCATTGTTTAATATGTGAACCTCACCTTTAAAAATGTAAGTATTAATTCAAATTTGTCTTTACCAATTTGTGTGTGTAAAATTTTTACTTCGGAGAGTGCGGTTGTTATTAATGTTGTGTTCTTTTCAGTTGTTGGAAGATCCCTCAACTTAAATTTAGCTGATCAGTATGTAGACTATGCATTTTAAATAGGTTGTGATGGATGATTGTATTAAATTAAACTAGTAGTTTTGAAAGCAGCAGAAAATGACCAAGTTGACCCTACTTAATCTAACTTAACTCTGCCCATTTACATTTTATTCTAGGTTGAACGAGATAGAGCTCCATGCAATTACTGATGACCAAATCGAGAAGTTGGTTCTTCCATCAGGGATCCCACCAATAGTAGAGGAGCTGCAAAGTGTTGTGAAGGATACCTTTGGGATTTCAAACGACTTCAGTCTTCAGTATTTTAAACCACAATTTCGAGACTACTTCACTATTCGCAGAAGTGACCAGGATCAGCTAAAGTTGTGCATCACCCTGGTCATCCTGCCAGTTTTCAGCAGCCCCTCTGATCAACTGTCAACTGACTATGACTCATCATCCAATCCAGTTGTATCCAGTGCAGACTCTGCTGCAACCACATCTTCTCAGGACAAAATTATTCTCAAAAGGCAGAAGTTCACAGAACGTCGTGAGCCCTGGCCGAGCTGTTCCCCATTCCACAGTCTTCATATGAAACCGAAATGTAACTGGAAAGAGCCACTGAGAGTATAAAAAGAATGGAAATCTTTTGGCCACCTCCAAAGTAAAGACTGACATTCTCGAGAAGTTGGCTGAAACTGTATTTTCAATTATGGCCTATTCTTCCTATTATTTTGGGGCAAGCACTAGTGAAGAATTTCAGTGCATACAATCTAAATCAATCAGAAGAATGTTATATTATACATTTTGTATATGTTTTATATTCCACAATAAAAGTTTGAATGTTCTCTTTGTGAAATTGATTCATTTTACTCAGAAAAGAAGTTAAATTAATTTCATTTTCTCTTACTATTAAGTCATTATTTATAAGGTTTAATTGGAAAATTATTGAATCCAATTTGAGTTTTACTTTGTAATGGATATTTTAGTCAGTTTTTACTAAACCTTTGACTGATTGTTAGTAAATTCGAAGTAATTTTTCTCTGCGATTCATTTCAAATGAATTAATTTTTTGTTACAATTAGGCAATTTTAACCTTCAACATGAGATTTTGTCTCTAAATACAACACATATTTACAAGTGATTGTTATTAATATCTATTTTTGTTTTTTGTTTAAATTTAATTAACATTTTATATAAATTTTACATAAACTGCTTGAAATTAAAATCTACTTAAGTAAATTAAGTGTCACTTTGTTGCCATAGGTTTTTTTAAGTAACCTCTACTCACAGTTTTTACAGTGTATGTGAGGGCTTTGTTTGTCTTGAACTTGAACGCATCCAGCTGGATACACCACTGCACACCTAGTGCTCTCTCTACTGGCAAGAGATCCCTAGTCAAATCAAAATCCTTAACTTCCTTGGATTGTTGCTGCAGCAAGTACCAATGTTCTGTTGCTAATCCATTTCGTGAGCTTAATGCCTCCTTTAGCACAAAGAGCAACAAGTTCTTGATAAAGCAACACTGCCTCCTCTTCAGAACCGAGGCAATCATCCCAACAACACACTGCAAAAGAAAAACCTGGCCCTGTTCCTACTTTCCTAGGTCAATGCTGAGTAATAAAATATTTTACGTTTATGGTTTCATCTGGGTTTTTTAATAATGCCTTGAGGTGGCTGCTGTTGTGATTTGGTGCTATGTAAAAATAAAACTGATTTGAACAAAACTAATTGTCTTCAAAATTGTTCACAATTCTTTTTTCTGCATCTTGAAAGTTATCTACTTGAAGGTGCACATTTGAAAGTTGGACCAGGGAGTTAAAGCTCTCTGATATGATTTGGGCTTTCAAAAAAACGAAAAAAAAGCTCTGCTGGTGTTACAGATCATATTCATCACAGTGCAATATGCCTTAAAATGTAACCAATGATTCTGACTTTTTGTACAACCATTTAAAACTCAGAGCTGATCTACAGAGGTGGTATGTGCCACCACTTAATAAAGAACATTGTCATTTACACAACTACGGTGGCACTCGGTGTGGCAAGAGTTTATATCAGGGTGGCACATGCCACTCCATGCCACCTCTGTAGATCTGCTCCTGGCTGTATACTGACTCCTGAAACTACAACACATCACACGGACACACACATTACACTTCTTTGTCTCTGTGAGATCTGATCACACCGACATGTTAGGTCCACACAGACTCCACCCAGCCTCGTGTCTCCTTCACAAACACGGAAAAACTGAATCAATATGAAAATAAATCTTCAGGAAATGTTGTTAACATGTAAAGCAGACTGATGCTTTTCCTCTCTGTCTCACAGAGTGAATCTCACCTGCAGAGACAAACACGAAGAGGCCGACAAACAGCAAAGTCGAGCAGAGCGACGCAGACACAGCAGACATTTCCGTCTTCTTCAACTCCGACGCTTCGATTGTTCTAAATGTCTCAGGATGGTTTTATTGAAATGACTGAACCTGAGTTTAAATCCTGACTACATGAGATTAAATTTAAGGTTTAAATGATCCTGAAAGTCTCTGACTGTGAGAACAGATCTGACTTTTTAGACACTCGTTCAAACTCAATACGATAAGTTCATCGTCTCTGAAGGAAGTAACGTTAGAGTCACGTGTGTTTACGCTGCTGTAGGGTGACCATAAATAAGTGCGTCATAACTAAAGCAGTGAAATCTAAAGCAGGTCTGAGTGTTAAACAGGTTCAGTTCTTGAATGATCTCCACAGAACAACACAAACATCTCATCATCAAGCATCAGCTACACACTAAAGACCATCATCAGCCAAAGAACTTCAACATGACGTCACTGTATAAAATGTATATTGTACTATGGAGGAGGCAGCATTTAGCTGTAGCCTCCATCAAACCACAGAGAACTTTGTCCACCTTTGATTGTCTTTAAGTTGTGTTGGAGCCACAGAGAGCAAATCTTTGTTCTTTATGGAGAACCAGTGAGGCTGTTTGGACTTTTCTATGAAATATTAGCGCTAAAAAAACATAATTTTATCAAAGACAAATGACAAATTGTCATCAACATTTTTAAAAACAAAAATCAACAACCAGGAATCAGCTTCACCTCGGATCACACACACACACCCGGTACCTAAAAGATGGATGCTGATTGGCTGGTTCAAATCGCCCATCCCTGTACAAAAGCACATTTTCTGGCTCCAGGTCAGCTCTGCTCCACTCTACAGCCCTGGTGTTGGTGTTTGGAGCTCGACACGTCAGAGTGACATTTTGTCTAGACTCAGCTGTGATGTTTTTCTTGTCTGAAAGAGGAAACAACACAGAGCAGAGAGGTTAAAGGGATCAAACTGCAACTGTTCACTTCTAAAGCAGCATACAACATAAAGGACAATTATGCTCAAAGTCATTACAGTCAGTGCAATATGTGATCACATCATATTCAAAAGGTCATTAAAAATCATCCTTGATAGCTGATGTGAAACTTTCAAAGTGTTCTTTCTCTCATCCATCCACTTTAAATCTCTGCAAAGTTTCAATTTATCTGCATAATTTAAGAATCCACAGTATCCAGAGTCATTTGCAGTGAGGATGTAACACTGTTAACAAGATACCATGTTGGCAATGAAGAGGATCACAGTGGAATAATTACATCCTTAAATTTAGTTACAGCACTTTAAGAAAGACACTAGATAAGAGAGATACTGTGATTAAATCTATTCCCCACTGTTGTGTAAGTTATTATTTCAAATTTAAATGTTATTTGGATATGATCAGAAAAGAGAGGCTTTTCAGGAAATAATGTTAATAATGCTGCCATTTGTAGTGTCTACATGGATGTTAAAATCAGCCACAATTATCATTTTATCTGATCTGAGCTCTAAATCAGATAAAAGTCTGAGAATCAGACACAAACTGTGAGTAAGGGCCAGGTGGACGAGCAGCCCTCTCATTATAAGACACTGTGAGTCTCTGCATGCTGCCTTTATGGAGCTACAGCTGTTTGTATACACTGAACAAAAAGCTTTTTAGCTGTATACTGACTCCTGAAACTACACACATCACACTGACACACACATTACACTTCTTTGTCTCTGTCACAGGGCTGGATGTAATGAAATGTTCTTGGGAGGCATGGAAATCAAATGGGCAAAATCAAAGTCATTTCTTTACACATATGTAGCTTTTACAATGTGTAATATGCCTTAAAATGTAACCAATGGTTCTGACTTTTTTGTACAACCATTTAAAACTCAGAGCTGATCCATGCCACTCCATGCCAGAGGTGGCATGAAGTGGCATGTGCCACCACTCAATAAAGAACATTGTCATATACGCAACTACGGTGGCACTCGGTGTGGCAAGAGTTTATATCAGGGTGAAACATGCCACTCCATGCCACCTCTGTAGATCTGCTCCTGGCTGTATACTGACTCCTGAAACTACAACACATCACACTGACACACACATTACACTTCTTTGTCTCTGTGAGATCTGATCATACCGACATGTTACATCCACACAGACTCCACCCAGCCTCGTGTCTCCGTCACAAACACGGAAAAACTGAATCAATATGAAAATAATTCTTCAGGAAATGTTGTTAACATGTAAAGCAGACTGATGCTTTTCCTCTCTGTCCCACAGAGTGAATCTCACCTGCAGAGACAAACACGAAGAGGCCGACAAACAGCAAAGTCCGGCAGAGCCACGCAGCACAAACATCTCATCATCAATCATCAGCTACATACTAAAGACCATCATCAGCCAAAGAACTTCAACATGACGTCACTGTATAAAATGTATATTGTACTATGGAGGAGGCAGCATTTAGCTGTAGCCTCCATCAAACCACAGAGAACTTTGTCCACCTTTGATTGTCTTTAAGTTGTGTTGGAGCCACAGAGAGCAAATCTTTGTTCTTCATGGAGAACCAGTGAGGCTGTTTGGACTTTACTATGAAACATCAGTGCAGGAGTCTCTCAGTACATCTGTTTACAGTGAGGACGAAGAAGCAGCACAAACACAGAAAACATGCATGACTGTAATCAGAGTACAGGAGAGTAACTGAGTTCACTTCCTGTTTGTGATTGACGTGATTTTCTTCTTTATATTGTGTCAGTTAAAGTCTGACAGCTTTTAGTTCTTCAGATGATGAAACACATTGAATTCTTTTACAGTTTTTCTCAATTGCTTAAACACTATAACCAGGCCTCTAAACTAAAATTTCAAAACCATAAACGCTATTGGTCAAAAAGCTCGCCCATGTCCCTGAACTATAAACACTATTCCCTGCTTTGACACATGACTCAAATTTGGTGAACTGGTACTGCAAAACTCTACACACAAATCCCTACATTTTACAGTGCTTACACCATGTAGTCATGTAGAAAGCACTAGCATGCAATAATGTTAACTTAAGTCAGCATAGCTTGAGCCCAATTAGCACACAATTAACCAGGTGGAAACACTAGGAGTCAAAATTTAGCACACACCAATCAGAACCTGCGATGGATAGATAAAAGGGCCAAAGTCAGCTCATTCAGGTTTGAAACAATGGATCCAAAGAGATGCAAAGGAAGAGGACGTGGTGGAGAAAGAGGACATGGTGGAAGAGGAGGACGTGGTGGTGAAAGAGGAGGACGTGGTGGAGAAAGAGGACGTGGTGAAAGAGGAGGACGTGGTGGAGCAAGAGGACGTGGTGAAGGAGGAGGACGTGGTGGAGAAAGAGGACGTGGTGAAGGAGGAGGACGTGGTGGAGAAAGAGGACGTGGTGAAGGAGGAGGACGTGGTGGAGAAAGAGGACATGGTGAAAGAAGAGGACGTGGTGGAGAAAGAGGACGTGGTGAAGGAGGAGGACGTGGTGAAGGAGGAGGACGTGGTGGAGAAAGAGGACGTGGTGAAGGAGGAGGACGTGGTGGAGAAAGAGGACATGGTGAAAGAGGAGGACGTGGTGGAAGAGGAGGAGGAGGTGGTGAAGGAGGTGGAGATGGAGAACGACGGCGACAAGGAAGGGGAAGAGCAAGGGCACGAAGACAGTCAGTCTCGGATGAAATTCGAGCCACTTTAGTTGACCATGTCCTTGTCCATGGGATGACTATGAGGGAGGCTGGGCAACGAGTACAACCAAATTTGAGTCGCTTCACTGTTGCCTCCATCATCAGAACGTTCAGGGAGGAAAACAGGTAGGTGTACTTGCAGTAAGACTGTTTTGTACAGTAACGTTTAAGTTACTGAATTTATGTGTCTTGAGTTTCAGTATGTTTCCATTATTTTCCTGTAAAATGAATGTGTGACAGTTACAGTAATGAGTGCTTCTATTTTTGTAGGACACAGAGACGACCACCTGGTGGAGGCAGGTTAAGGCTTTTGTCGGAGGAGCAAGAGAGGGAACTTGTAAACATGGTAATTGCAAATAATGTAATCCGCCTGCAAGAGATTCAAAGGAGAGTGATTGAGGATGATCATCTTTTTCGAGGCATAAATGCCATCAGCCTCTCCACAATTGACCGCATCCTCCGAAAGAATCAATTCCGGATGAAACAGGCATACCGAGTCCCTTTCGAACGAAACTCTGACAGAGTGAAAAACCAACGTGTGGAATATGTTCAGGTATGAGTTTTGATACTGTATAAGGTATTGTGTACCATCACAGCATGGCAGTTTATGCTGCCATTTCAGCACTCTTGAACTTTGGTTCAGGGTACCGATTGACTCTACTGTGTTATGTGTTTTGCAGAGAATCTTTGAGATTGAAGGACGGCCTGTTCCCCATGAAATAATCTTTGTGGATGAGGCAGGTTTTAACCTGACCAAAAGAAGGAAAAGGGGGAGGAACATAATTGGCCATCGGGCTATTGTAAATGTCCCTGGTCAGCGTGGGGGGAATGTCACTATGTGCGCAGCCATCAGCCAACGAGGGGTACTTCACCGCCATGCCGTACTAGGACCCTATAACACTATGCTTCTCTTGATGGTTTAAGACAACATATGTTCCAGCTGGACTACAGGGAACCAGCACAGCCAGAGCAGCCTCACTACGTTGTTGTGTGGGATAACGTCAGCTTCCATCGCGCTGCTCTGGTTCGTGACTGGTTTACCAATAACCCAAGGTTTTCTAATATCTTTCTGCCTGCATACTCCCCCTTTCTAAACCCGATAGAGGAGTTATTTTCGGCATGGCGGTGGAAAGTGTATGACCGAGAACCTTATGTCCGTGTTCACCTCCTCCAGGCCATGGAAGAAGCCTGCCTAGACATATCAGTAGATGCATGCCAGGGGTGGATCAGGCATGCAAGAGGATTTTACCCCCGCTGCCTGGCTGGGGCCAATATAGCCTGTGATGTGGATGAGATTCTCTGGCCTGACCCAGACCAAAGACAAGATGCTGTGGTGGGATAATGTTTCTGGTGTGTGTTGTACTGTATAGTACATGAATGACAATGTGCCACTGTATGTACATTGGGTCTTTTGTGTTTATCATGTGACAAGGGTTTTGAAGGGGAGAACCATAAGCAACCTAATTGTTTTGGAACTATTGTTTTGAATTAATTGTACCAGTGTGCAAAACTCTGTTGTAGTGTGTGTGTTTTTGAGGGCTTGTGTTTGATGTCTGAGGGCAAAGTTTGGTTTTTCAGCAGAAGTGAATAGTTTTGGGTGTAGAGCTTCATTTTGACCTGGAAATAGGATGTTTGGGGAATTGAGTGAGATGTTATGGATTTGTGTTTACTGTTGTGCGGATATGAGGCGTAGTTTCAAGAAATGTGTTTTAGCAATCGAGAAAAACTGTAATTTGATGTGTTTTCACAGACGAAATCGGCCAACAGTGAATCAAATGTTTTACACTAACGTGACATGATGTTCATCTAACCAGCTGAACCAGTTAGTGGTTACAGTAACGGGTTAATCCACTAACGCTCACAGGCTTCAGTCAGCCTGTCAAATTACCTAAAAAACTGAAAGACGTCTTTTTAAACACTTACTGTTTTTCGGAAGGATCTCTGAAACACTCAAACACTCTTGTGATCATCAGAGTGGAAAAAATAAAATTATCTACTGACAGATGAAAAACTGTGAGGTCAGTATGTCCCATCGGTGTTTCAGTAGGTGAAAAGGAAGCGACTGAAGTTTTGTTACACAGAAGTAAAAAGTTACTCAGATGTAAATATTTGACAAATTAAAAAAAATCAAATCATAAAAAATATAAAAGTTTAAAATCCCAAAGTAAAGGTATGTCTGTGTCAAACAGCTACAGACTAAACTAACCTGTACTTTCTGTCAGCTGTTTTATATCAGACATCTGTGACCTGCGTCAACATTTTCACGCCCACCTTTGTTTGTCCTGTTTGAGCAGCTGCAAGTCCAGACATGTGACAAACAAATACCTCAAATTCAAAGGAAAAGAAAGAAGTATAAGAATGAGAACCTTTTTCCACTAACACAGGTAGATATAAAGAGAAGTTCCCACTCCACACTGTCTGTGAAATTACAGAAACTTGGTAAAATTATTACAAGCTCATGAACACTTACTGTTGATCTGAAGGATCTCTGAAACCCTCAAACACTCTTCTGATCATCAGGATGGAAAAATTAAAATTATCCAGTGAAAGATGTTTTTTAAACTGTGTTAGGTCCAAGTGCCCTGTTGTTATTTGTGAGGTCAAGAGGAACTTCCGTAAAATTTTTCCTCACAATCAAAAAAGTTTTAAAAATTAAAAATCTAAAAGTAAAGAGACCTCTGTATCAAGCAGCCACCAACGAGGAAATGCACCTGTATTTCTTTGTTAACCTGTTTTACAAGACAAATCTGTGTCAGCAGCATCACCATAGCAACCACATTCTCCTTCTTCTTATTGGCTCATGTGTTTGACGAATCACAGTGAAAGCTCTTTCAGTGATCTTAGTTTGATCCAAAGAAAAGAACTGGAAACAACAACCATACACAGTCCAGCTGCTGCTGTCAGCACATATTAATGACGATGATGATGATGATGATTTTTACTGTCAGGGCTCACAGACGCTCAGCAGTGAAGGTTTTAGTTGACATGGCTTTCAAAAGTCAAAGCTGTGTGTTCAGCAGAACTGTGTGGGTGGCAAAGAGGCGTGTGTGTGTCTCTGTCAGTATTCTGGACAAACTGGCTCAGCAGTGAGTGTCAGCACATGTTGCTCAGTACAGTTTCATTTCTTATCTGTTGTTTCTGTTCATGAACTGATTAAGTGATTTCATTCTAATCTCAGTGTATCAAAAAGTCAAAGTCAAATGTGTTTAAATGGCACATTTAAAACAAGGTGTTTTGACCAAGGTGCTGCACAATTAAGACAATCAAAAGAAATATAAACATAAGAAGACATGATAAAAACTTCTTGAATGTTGTAGTTTCTGTTTCGATCAGGGTCTGCTTGGGTCCAAATCCAGGGACAAAGTGCAGATTCCAGTGATCAGACTGATGCTCTCTGTCTCTACAAATAGTTTAAACAACTGGAGGAAAATAAGCAGCTCTGTGTTATTTATATGCAGCTTTTATTTCTACACACATCACTGAACTGTGTCAAAGTGCCATTATTGGAACCTGGTACTTCTTTCAGAATTTTCATATTAGAATATTGGACCTTTCCATCATCTTAGTGGATAACACTGCACCCACCAGGACTGCGCGGTGTTTCTCCAACAACAAATCGTGGATTACCCCAGAAATTAAACCCGTCCTCAAACAAAAGAGAGAGCAGATTGTAGAGTTAGAATATAAATACCACGAAAGCATGGATTCATCCTAAACTGTATAAACAGTTCAGGCTGATGTTGGTGGTGTGATGGTGTGGGGATATTTTCTTGGCACACGTTGGGCTCTGTAGTACAAACTGAGCATTATCTAAACACCACAGCCTCCCTGATGGTTGTTGCCAACCATGTCCATCCCTTTTAGACCACAGTGTAGCCATCTGCTCATGGCTGCTTCCAGGAGGATAACACACCACTGATTTCAAACTGGTTTCTTTGACATGATGAGTTAAAGCCACTCAGATGACCTCCACAGTCACCAGATCTCAATCCAACAGAGCATCTTTGGTTCTGGAAATCTGCAGCAACTTTGTGTATTATATCAATTTGGACCAATGAGAAATGTTTTCAGCATATTTTTGAATTCATGCCACGAAGAAATGAAGCAGTTCTGAAGGAAAATGGGATTTCAACTTGATACTAGCAAGGAGTTCTTAATAAAGTGGGCAGTGAGTCTATATTGCATTAACTAAATGGAAAATATGACAAAATATTGTGGTGGTTAAGCAGGCAGCCACAAGTTTATACTGTATCTGTTATTGTGAAGTTTGCTCCATGTCAGTGGTGCAGACAGCCTGTTGTTGCACTTTAATGTCAGTAGATGGCAGCACACCCACCTAATATCAACCTAAACTATAATCTCCTTTCAGGTGATATCACACCTGTTATTCATCAAACTGTGATATTTCTGGTGTAAACCTTCCTTGTCAGCACTAACTGCTGACAGAACACCTCCAAATACAAACAATATCAATCGATACACATAATAAAGTCTCATGAGTTTCCACAGTGGTTTGTAAAAACTCCTTGGAGACCTCAATTTCAGAAACACTGAGCATGTGCAGTGTTTTATTTGATGATTTATGAACCATTCTGCAGATGCAGAAGAATCTCAGTGAAGCTGTTGCTGAGCTTTATTTTATTCAAGATTCAAGACTCTATATTTGTCACGTGCATGGTTACACAGATATGACACGCAGTGAAATGTGACCCGATACGCTCCTCGACTGTGCACAAAAGAGTCAGAACTTTATATACAGAGAATGAGTATATACAAAGAGGACTTTATGTGCAGCTACTGGCTGAGTTATATAAATAAAGATAAAGTAAAACAATCCTAAAATTTACAGCTTGTGTACATTGCGTGGGTGTTAAAGTCAATGTGCGTAACCTTCTGCCTGATTGTTGCACAAGCTGGAACAGTTTATTGCTGGGATGGGACGGGTCCTTCAATATCTGAGTTGCTCTAGTCCAGAATCTCCTGGCATAAATGTCCTGTAGGGAGGGGAGAGCAGTCCTGCAGCATTGTTCTGCTGTACGTATCACTCTCTGAAGAGCTTTTTGGTCCTTAACACAGCTGTTCCCAAACCAGGACGTGATGTTCTGTGTGAGGATGCTCTCCAAGGTGCCTGTATAGAAAGTCCTGAGGATCACTGGAGAGACTCTGAACTTCCTCAGTTGTCGGTTGTAATAGGCTTTCTAGACTGTATGTGGATGTGGGCAGACCATGTCAGTGGTGAGGAGATATGAACACCGAGATACTTGTAGGACTGCAGCCTGTCCACTGGAGCGCCATTGATTGAAATGATTGATTGTTAATTTATTTCAAACATGTAAACAATATACAGGTACATTTAGAAAAAAAATAAGAAAGAAAAAAAACTGTACAAAAATCAATACATTTCAATTGCTATTCTGATTCATTCACATGTTGAAAGGGAGAGGGAAGAAGTAAACACTTATTTAATCCTTTGCCATAAGTTATCAGTTAACATTTAGTCAGCTTCCTTACTGATACAATTTGTTATAAAAATAGTGAACAGATTTCTGATATACTATATAAAATAATATCACATCATAATTTTTTTTAAAATAGAGACATTCACTTCACTTCAATATTTTCCCTTTCTTTAGTTCGAGAAGATCATATTTTTATAACTCTTTGAACTCTCTGAACTGTTTTATGTTTGGACATTGCTTTATATTGCATATTCAAACAGTCCACAGTTTCACTCCATGAACAGAAAGACAAAAGCTTTTTCTTGTAGTACGTACCTTCACTGTTTTGAAGTTACAAAAACCCCTTAAAATATAACACATTTCTTTCAAAAAAAAACATACTCTGGCAGTTCTTTATTTTTTTTGCTTTGAATAGAATTTGTGCTGTTTGGAATTTCACTAGATCATCAACTTTCAATATTTCAGACTGCAAAAATAGTGAGTTTGTATGTTCCCTATAACCTGCATTGTGGATGATTCGAACTGCTTTTTTTAAGTGTAAAAAGTGAATGTAATGTGATTTTATAGTTGTGGCTCCAGACCTCTGCACAATAGCTTAGGTATGGTGAAACCAGTGAACAGTATAGAATATGAAGCGATGTCCCGTCTAATACCTGCTTTACCTTGTTTAGTTTTGCAATGCTTCTTCATATTCTTGATATTCATGATACTTTGGAATGAATATATCTTATGTGAGCTCTCCAGTTTTTCATCTACTATTAGGCCGAGAAATGTATTTTCACTGACTCTTTCAATATCAACACCATCTATTTGAATTTGTATTTAAACCACATTTGTATTTATTTCTGTCACGGCCAGGTGGATCAGCTGCACGCTGATCAGCGCACTCTACCCGTTTCCCTTTCTCTTCTCCTCTCTCTCTCCTTCTCTCTCGTCGGGGCGGAACTCACTGTGAGTTCACGCCCTTGGGAGATGAGACACCTGGGTCTCATTAAGACAATCAGCATTTAAGCCAGGAGGTGACTGCTGTTCTTTGCTGGATCGTTGTCTACCATGCGTGAAGTCAAGCTACAGCAAGTCACGTTAAAAGTGTTTTCCTTTGTGCGTCGTGCTTAACCCTGTCGCCCTGTCTACAGAGCTCCCTGAATTTTCCCACCGTGTGATTCCCGAGTGGCAGTGTTGGAGTGTGAACCTGTGATTGTGTATGTGGATGATCTGAAGGACACGTGCTTTTCCCCTGGACTTCCCTGGAGACCCCTTTCCCTCACTCAGCTGTAAATAGCACCCCCCACACATTCTTGTATATACACCTGGTGAATTGTAAATAAATCTTTCTTGTGAACGTCAGAGCCGGAGTCCTGCGCTTGAGTCCTCCTCCAAACCGTAATAATTTCCAAATAACTTAAGTTTAGATTTATTTAAATTTAATAATAATTTGTTTTTTATCAAGCCTGAACTTCACTTTACTTATTTCATTAGTCATATCCTCTAATAAATTCTCACTGGAGCAAAAAAAGTTTGTATCGTCAGCAAAGAGAACCATTTATAACACTTTGGACACTTTACAGATGTCGTTAATGTAAAAGTTGAAGAATTTTGGACCCAAAACTGACCCTTGGGGTACACCACAAGCAATGTCTATATATGAGGAGCAACCACCATTTAATTTCACAAACTGCTTCCTGTCACCTAAATAACTCTGGACCCAATGTAAAGCTACCCCTCTGACACCATAACGTTCCAGTTTTCATATTAATATATCCTGATCTATAGTGTCAAATGCCTTTGTGAAGTCTATGAATAACCCAGCCACATATTGCTTTTTGTCTATGGAATTTGTGATATATTCTATTGAATATGTTGGGTCTGTCTAGCACAGGCCCACCACTGGAACGAGACAATTTAACTACACAGCAAAATCAAGACACAAGTAGGCAAAGTTCGTTGCGTTACTCATGCATGAGGGAGACCACCACCACCGCCTCTGTTCAAAGATGGTCGCTCACAGTGGACGTAAATGGCTTCTTTCACTCGTCTTTCAAACCATCTGTCTAGGGATGGGTACCAGTATCACCGGTTCTGACATAAACGGTAGTAACTAGTGATGGGTAGACGAGGCCTCGTGAAGCGTTTCAGCACATTCCCCAAACTGTATCGATACTGTGTCGACACAGTGTTGCTGTTTTGCTCCATACTGATACCTGCTGGACCTTAAATATCATTGCAGGCAACTTACTTGAGACTCACAACAGACACTGTAGTCATAGGTGTATACACTGTAAGGTATTGTACTTTCTATGGAATCATTTTATATCTTTAACATTGCAAAAATTGTAGACATCTTTAAAATATATTGTGAATGACATTAAGTGAAAATTAAAATGAAAGTATTGTGAATATAATATTACCCATTTAAATGTAATTGTCTCAGAGATTATAAATTTCTATCCAGAAAAATAAGTTTATCCATTGTTTTTGCATTCAGTCTATTGCCTTTTTTTGACACCATTTCCCCAGCTTTGGAAAACTCACAGGCACAGATGAAGCTGGGCTACACAAAAACTGTAAAGCCAGGTGGAAAAGGTTCAGATAAGATGTCTTCCTATTCCCCCAGTACGTTAAAGGATCCTCTGATCTTGGAATGTTTCTCTCCGACACTCTCCACAATACTAAGGGGTTGACAGTCCTTTATAATAAAATTCAGGACTGCCTGGCCCAGAACAGTCTTCCTAGATGCTTGATTTCAAAATAATAAAACACATATTAATAAAAATAAAAAAAATGATGATGAAGCTGTTCAGTGTCAGTATAGGTCGACCTGTGTTCATTGTCAGTGTTTGTCTCCTCATTTTCATGTTTGGCTCTGTAATGCCTAAACACTGAGGATTACACTGAAACAAAGACAAACAGTTACCTTATTTGCAGTTAAAAGATCAAAATGATCCCACACAGCAGAGACATTTCTTTTTCTTTCGGCCTCTATTTTGATATGGAGAAATGTGTATTTTTTTTTAAATCTTTGCGAGAGTAATTTTGTGTTTTTTTTTTTATGGCGATTCCGTTGGCAGATGCGGTACCATTTAAACACAGCTTGGCGCGTTGGCAATGAGCGATACAGCGGCTGTATCGATCACGTGACTTTTTCTTAAAGCGACGCACGCACCGACACAGGTTTCGCTCTGTGAGCTTGATACAAGCGTCGGTGCGTCAGTGTTGCTGGACCCATCACTACGGTTTAGTGTCCAGGTGTGGAGTTGAGCTTTTGTTGGTGGGTGTAAAGAAACTGTAAGTTTGCTTTGTTTCTTACTTTAACAGTTTGTCTTTAGGAACTTTACTGTTTATTCAGCTGATATTTGATTTCTTCACACAACAAACTGTGTGTTTTTATTTCCGGTCTCTCCATTAAAGGCAGTGTGTAATGTTTTCCTGGTTAACATCAGCTGTGTGCAGCTTAGTTCCCGCACAAGCAGCAGAAATCTGCTGCTCCATAGTTCACGGTAACGGACTCACAGCTGGACCAAAGAGGACGAGTGTGTCCGCCATTCTAAGCTACGTTCGTGTTTGTGTACATAGTTTGTACTTTGTGAGTTCACTCTGAATCCACAGAGGACGCGGCGTACGTGATGACGTCACAGCTCAGCTGCAGTGTTTTTCTCGCGTTTACTTCTTGTCTCTACCTCCTCTATAATTTGTGAATCGTCCTTAATAATTGATGATCGCCAATTTAAAGGAAAGGCATACAATAATACATTTTTAAGGACAATTCTCACCAACAACTTTTTTCTTCTCAACTAAAAGGAAAATATGTGTTTAGAGATTCGACATTTTGACTAAATATCTTTCTTTTCCAATTCCACCTAAAGCAAAAGAAAATGATATATATCCGTCCAATGACTATCTTCACAAGAAATTCCATATAAATACGAACGCATGCACTTTCTGCAATACTGATATTGAAACTACAGCATCTTTTTTTATTCATATGAGAGTTCCAGATGATTTTCAGTACTGGTTAACCTCTAAAAATATTGACTGCCCTTCTCTAACCTTTCAAAGAATTAGATTTGGCCTATAAGCAGAAAAAATAGAATTAGGGATTAACAACTTATTATAGTTGCAAAATTTTTCATTCAAATGTCGCTTCTTGAAAATTACTCCGATCTTTGTTGGCTTTAAAAATGAAGTCCTGCTGTGGAAGGCTTCATTAGACAAGTGTAACTTAAATAAAGCTCACACCTTACTTGAATTTTTGATGCAGCTTTTCAATCGATGTAGCTAGATTGTATTTGTATACTTTTGTTTTTACTTTTATATGATAGGTCACCTTACTGTACTTGTATGCTGCTTTATGGTATTCCTGACCTATACTGTTCTTCTAATGTTCTTTGTTTGATGACTGCTTTGTTCTTAACCATTTATGCTGATATATAACTTTTTGTTGACATGTAAAATAAAGTGTTTGAGAAGATTAATAAAAAAAATCCTTGTTATTTTACAGCGCTGTTATTCAATCGGGGGAAGCTCTATGTTGAGGAGAAAAGCATGAATATGTTTGTATATGGAGGTATCCATTGTTTAAACGTCCCGGGCTTTCCAAAAAGAGGCAGAGCTGTCGAGAAATGCTAGGAGCTAACTGGGCGCTAACTTCAAATTCATGGGCTGCATCCTCCTGAGGACCCGGCCTTCGCTGTCTACTTGGCAGCCCATGAATATGGACACTAGGGCTGCACGATTTTGCATAAAATGAGAATCACAATTTTTTTGCTTAGAATTGAGATCACGATTCTCTCATGATTTTCTTTTCCAATATAAATATGTATTGCACTTATTAACTGCACATCAACTTCGTAACAGTTGAAACTGAATATAAAAACAATAACTAAACATAAAAAACAATAAATGCCTCACATTTTGTTGTTGCCGCAAAATGTTGTACTGCTTGAAATTCCGTCTCCACCGTTGCTCGACACTGCGTGTATAGAGCAGGTAGTGCAACAATAGGAAAATAGTTGCGGGACGGCACTGTGTAGCGTTTGTCTAGGGTGTTGATCATTTTCCTAAATCCCTTGTTTTGCACAGTGTTGATATATCTTTGGTCAGGTGATAAGTAATAGCCTCCGTAATTTCTTTGTGCCTGCGGGAGTTCGACGTGTATAGGGAAGCGCTGTATAAGGTTCCCGTTATTGATGTTTGGGTGGTTGACCGGGACGAATTTTCTCCTGTCACTTTCTCGTCATCCCTGACGTGTTCTCCGTTGTTTTTTCCCTGCTAATTTGAGCATCAGGGCACAGCTTCTGTATCACGTGGTATAAGGCTCCGCCCTTGTCATTTGTTGAGCAGGAAGAGGGAGCGCTTGTTTTCATGCAGATTACGTCCCGGATCAAAATGTGGTACAATCCCCGTTGTTTTTTTTTTTTTTTTAAATTGTTGTCATTTGGAAATGAAATCGCACATAAGTATGAATCGAGATCGCGATTTTCTAACGATTAATCGTGCAGCCCTAATGGACACCCCCATTAACTGTTGCAATGTTGGCAAAGAGAGGAAGTGAAGTAGGATTTACGCATGCGTGGTACTGATCGGGTTTCTGGTACGGATCGGGTAGCAACAACGGCTTTGTCCAAATTCATGGGCTGCATCCTCCTGAGGCCGCATTTGTAGGCCGATTATGTCACAGCAACGCAACGAAGGCTGTCCAAATTCGTAGACTCCTCTGAATGCAGCCGACAAATGCGTCCTCCTTTCCCTGAATTTGATGGATGGGTCGGGTGTGTCCTTCGTGGCCCAACATATCCCAGAACTTATAGCGTGGCCCAGCTAATTCCAGTTTCCAACAATGGCGGCTGCTACTAAGTTTTAATAGTACTCTTTGAGTCATAAAATAAACTTTTAACATATTTTCAGGCGAGAATGTAGCTGTGTAAACTTTAAATATCTGCTCAGTTTATCAAGACATCACATATTTGCAAAAGTGCTTCAACGTTTTCGGAGACGTCTGTTACCCACCAGCTCGATAGCTAGCCGGGAGGTCAAGGTCACTACAGCCGTCGAGAAAGGCAAACTCCCGGCACATCATTTTCAGATCACCGCGGTCTTTCGCTACTCAGGTTAAACATGATATATAAATCACTTAGATAACCTAAAAATGTAATTTTTTGTTATTTTTAGTGTTTTAGTTCTTCGTGAGTAAATCGATTTGGCTGAGTTTGAAGTTATTAGATTAGATAAAACAAAACTTTATTAATCCCTCGGGTGGTTTTCACACAGCTGAATAAACGTCAAACAGAAAACTGATTAAACAGAAGTGTGAAATGGTAGAGAATTTACACCAGTGTCCTGTTATATTTTAGACAGCAAGGAGCAGATGGCTGAGTTTATTAAACTCCACTGAGACAGCTGGTGATGCAAATCTGAAGGCTAGACCATCCAGTTTCACAGCTGTTTACTTCCGGCCTATTCGACCTTCTGAGGACCCGGCCCAAGTAGACTGCGAAGGACGAGTCCTCAGGAGGATGCAGCCTATGAATTTGGACAACCCTTTACTTTACCCTTTACCTCCTTTACTGTCACTTGTTATTAATATTTACACACGAGACACCTGCCAGAGCTCTAACTAGCCAGACAGCATGCTAACGCTAAGCTAACCAAGAACCCAGAGTGACATTAAAGCTGAGTAAATGCTGACCCCAGACCAGCACTGTGACAAAGTGAGCTGTTGCTAAACTTGAACAGGTTATACAACAGGTATAACAGGTTTAACAGGTTAGTGATAAGCAGTCAGCCTGCAGGCTGTTCATGTTTCTACAGTAGAATCACTTTGAAGTGTATTTTTGCTGGTTTCATCTTTGATTTGTGTTCATACCTAAATACTCAGAAAGATCACGTGTGTCCTCATCAGGATCTGTGTTGGTGTGTGGGGCTGTAGCTTTATATTGTTAAATGGTCATAAGTGCTTCAGCTCATTTTACACAGTAACATGAAAGTAATGTTATGCGGGGTATAAGTATTTTCTTGTGGATATAATTAAGTAACGTACTCATTACCTTTAATAAAAGTGTTCTGTGTAATAATTACTTTTTTGAGTAATGACCCAACACTGATAACAACGGCAGGGCTCGCAAAATTTCAAAATCCCTAGTAGCCCTTCGGGCAGGGACTCTTCAGTTTTTGGTAGCCCAAAATAAATTTAAGTAGCTTGAATAAAAAAGGGAGCAATTTTTTTATGTTTTGTTTCCTGTTTTGTTTCCATTACAATATTATGCACTAAAGTATAATATTGTAATGGAAACAAAACATTAATCAAAAAATTGTTGAAACACAAATTACAACGTATAAAAATTACGATCATCAACTCAAATACTTGGATCTAATTGAACAGAAATTTCTATGAACTTGTAAGAACTGTACAACAGGAATCAGTCTGTGTCAGATCCTGAATTTGAAATTTCCACTGAAATCACAGGTTAGAGGCAAGTGGAACCAAGATCTAGGCCATTTGCTTTTTGAAGTTTGCAAAGACTGCTAAATTTTGCCAGTGGTAGTTCACTCTTTGCAACATAGTAGGCTGTTCTAAACAGATTTTTCAGGTTGATTTTTAGTATGTTATTTGCAGACTGAACAATAATCCATTTCTTGCATTTTTCATGGGTTCTAATGAGGGCCTTTCTTAAAATTACTGGTCCCAGTAACAAAGGCACTTGTCGACTCAGAAATCGAGGGAAACCAACAACACACCCGGCAGAACATTATGTTATTTACAGGGGTGCACATAAGTGGTCCGCATGTGCGCATTCGCTGTCAAAATAAAAGACACGCACCAGATAAGAAGTTGCAACGCGCGTTTGCGTCCATATAAAAGGCACCGTTTTTGTCCGCTAGAGTGGGATTTTCACGGCACATTCTGCACCACATCTCTGTGCGTTCATCATTTGTTTAAAGCCAGCTCACCTCCTGCAACCACTTTTCCTAGAATACGCGCTTCTTTTGTGGTTCGGACTCCATCTGACATTTCTTTGGAGGTGGAGGAACACCAAAGTAATTGCTTAAAGGAGCTTCTTCGACATCTTTAAGAGTTCTAAACAAATGTCTGTCCTCCTCCAGAAAATTATGTACGCAAACGCGCGTTGCAACTTCTTATCTTGTGCGTTTTTTTTATTTTGACAGCGCACCTGCGGACCACTTATGTGCACCCCTGGTTACTTAGCTTGTCATATTGCAGCCACAGAAATTCTTTTGTCCATGAAACCATAAAGCTGCACTTTCTTTTTGCCTTATATTCTGATTTGTCATAACTTTTCCGTTTTGTGGTAAGCTTTTCTTTGGCTGTCACTTCTTCACCCTGACCGGTCTTATTTGGCTCAGCAGAACTAAAATATATATCCTGCTGCCTTTACACACGCACTCACATAACGCTCAGCGATTCTCTGCGCGATCAACCTCTCACATGTTTAAGCTTCCTGCGGGAGATTTCACTTGTCATGTTTGCATAGTAAACTAACAATTGATAAGACGATGTCAGAGGAATTGGTGCGCAAATTATTGTCACTCACCAATCAGTACTGTCGCTCTCTATACACAGTTCACACGATTGCAAAGTGAAAGCAAAAAACAAGCGCAAATTCAAATGCGATTTCAATATGTCACATATTGGGCTGCTCGATTATGACAAAAATGATAATCACGATTATTTTCTCTGAAATTGAGATCTCGATTATTTGACGATATTTATAACAGTAACAATGTATTGAATAATGGCTTTAAAAATAGTATAAAATAGTGTGCAAATACTGATAACAGTGCAAATGTTTGCAATATAAAATAAAATGTAAACATCTATGTTTAGTGAACCCATAATGTTTCCACACCACTGAAGGTTTTTTTTTACCTCTCTTTTCAAACAACGGCAGTCACTCTCCTCTCCAAATAACTTCTGCTTAGCTTTCCGAGCTTCCCTCTGTTAGCTCCTCTTAATTGTTGTAACGTGTGTTCGAAACGCAGGGAGGTGCGCTCGATTTGCCACACGGAGCAGCGCGAGAGTAAAGCACGAGGGAGGTGCTAATAATCGGCTCAGTCATTTTTAATGATCGTTGAAAGCCCAGATCGTAATTTACATTAAAATTCGATTAATTGAGCAGCCCTAGTCACATATTGACAGTGGTTCACCGATGCCAAAGACGTATTTACCCAGCTACATTTCCGAAAGAATGCAAAAGCATTGACATATATTTTTTCTTCCTATGATAGCCCGACGGGCAGGGCAGGGATAGATTCTGGTAGCCCGACTGGTAAAATCGCTAGCCCCGGGATGTCGGGCTAGCGATTTTGCGAGCCCTGCAACAAAGAGGAAACACATCCAACATGCACAAACATTTGACCCACAACATGCAGTTGTTTGATATTCTGCTTAATGATGGTGGTGACTGTCAAAGCAGAGCTAATGAGAATCAGAAAACCCACTATTGATCTTGTAATAAGTCATATGATCAATAGTGGGTCAGCGACCATCTTTCTTTCTTTTCCTCAAGGGTTTAAATATCTGGGACTGTGCAGTGTTTGGTTTTAGAACTGAAGAAGCTTCTTGGATGAAACGTCTTCAAGAAATTTAAAGGAGTCTCTTTTCTTTCCAAGCTCTTTAGATCATCATGACCTGGATGACTGAGAACCTACAGACATATTGACCTGGTTTCCATAACTCAGTTACTTCTGTTAATGTGAACTCACTGAGTGTTTTTGGTGTACCTCTCAGACTGACTTTAGTCCACAAGAAGATGATGATGGAGGAAGAGGAGGACAGAGCAGAGTCTGCAGGATCCAGCCGTCCGTCTGTGACCAGTGACCGGTCCAAAGGTCACAATCCAAACTTCAGTGATGAAACTGGACCATTGAGGTCAGAGAGCTGAACTCACTGAGTTAACAGAAATAGTTCTGCACTAACATTATACATTATTATTTTATACTGTTGATTCTGGTTGATTTTATGACTGGGTTGGTTTGTGTGCTGAGAGGAAATGAAAATGAATTTCTAACAAAAATTAGTTTTGTCCAGTTTTCCTGTAAAAAGCTGTACTCTAATCTAAGAGGACTGTTACTGACAGGAAGCAGCTGCATTATCTGCACTCTGTGTGATCAGAGGTGCTTCAATGACTTTATTGGAGAATTTATCATTAAATAAAACATGTTTGTCTGCAGAGGTCAGAGGTCCCCGTCTGGAGGATTGAGCCGTCCGTCTGTGACCAGTGACCGGTCCAAAGGTCACAATCCAAACTTCAGTGATGAACCTGGGCCAATGAGGTCAGAGAACTGTGATGAGCTCCGTTACATGTTTGTGTTTTCCTGGATAAATATGACCTAAAATCCTCTGATTTTTGAGTGAGTTCTTCAATCTCAGCTCACTGTAAGTTTCCCCAATCTTATAACCAGTACATATGCATAATGACTGAAACCAGCCCACTGAGGGAACAATGGGCTGGGAGTTCAGTTCCTTGATTATTAATATGCAAATTCTCATGACCATTGATCAACAACCACTGATCAATTGCCACGAGTACCATTCACAGAGAGTTGGGGAATGGCTGCAATCACAGCATTGTAAGATGGTGAAAGATGTACCCTTAGGCCCCCTCCTCGATTCAGAGATGGTCTTTCCCTTTTCACGTAAATGGCCTCCTTGACTCCGCGCTCAAACCAGCGTTCCTCCCTGTCCAGGATGTGTACATCCTCATCATTGAAAGAGTGTCCACTGGCCTGTAGGTGTAAATAGACTGCAGAGTCCTGGCCTGACGAGGTAGCTCTTCTGTGTTGTGCCATCCGCTTCGCCAGAGGTTGTTTGGTTTCCCCGATGTATAAATCCTGGCAATCCTTTTGGCACTTAACAGCGTACACTATGTTACTCTGTTTGTGTCGGGGGACCCGATCCTTGGGGTGGACCAGTTTTTGGCGTAGCATGTTTTAGGGTTTAAAAGCCACAGAGACCCGGTGTTTAGAAAAAATGCGTCTCAACTGCTCCGATACTCCTGACACATACGGGATCGCTACAGGTTTTCGCTTGGGCAGCGGTTGTCCTTCTCTGCTGGATCGGCTGGAGCTTTCTTTAGGTGTCTTCCAGGTTTGACAAAAGTCCAGCTGGGATGACCACATTTACTCAGGGCCTTCTTGATGTGCTGTTCTTCTGCCTCCCTGGCCGCTGTGTCAGTGGGGATGGTGTTTGCTCTGTGTTGTAGCGTCCTGATGTCACCCAGTTTGTGCTCCAGTGGATGATGAGAGTCAAACCTTAGATACTGATCCGTATGTGTAGGTTTACGGTACACGTCAGCCTTTAGATGTCCCCCATTACTGATGGAAATCTTACCGTCTAAGAAGTGTGTGTGGTGGGAACATCTGTCTGAAGCGTCTTTTTACTCTGTATGGTAAATGGTAAATGGCCTGCATTTGTATAGCGCTTTTCTAGTCCATAGGACCCCAAAGCGCTTTACACTACATTCAGTCATTCACCCATTCACACACTGGCGAATAGCAAGCTACATTGTAGCCACAGCTGCCCTGGGGCGCACTGACAGAGGCGAGGCTGCCGGACACTGGCGCCACCGGGCCCTCTGACCACCACCAGTAGGCAAACATGGGGTTAGTATCTTGCCCAAGGATATTTGGCATGCAGCCAGGATGCAGCCTGGGATCGAACCACCGACCTTCTGATTAGTGGCTGACCTGCTCTGCCACCTGAGCTACAGCCACCCCATTACACACATAACTACACTGACTGGGAGCCAATGAATATGTAAACTATCACCATGACAACAAGTTGTTTGAGGTCAGTCCCAAAGTCTAATCTGTGATTGTTCAAACTCCAGAAACATCTCATGCTGTTGTTGTAGATTCATTGCACCTGACAAAGCTTTACAAGACAGAAGCTGCTAGAAAGAGTGAAGAGCAGGAACAACACACAGCTCAAAGTCCAATACTAATGCGCATACTCAGGATAATTATTGAAATATGCAGATCAGGTGGTTAAATGTTCATTGAGCACCAATTTGCCTGTCATGAGCCACCGTACCTGTGTTGTGTAAATCAGTACACACCTGTGCTTAGATGGATTAACTCTTCAATGAAATAACATCCGGAGTGTTCACTTGACTAACTTAATTCAGATGAAGTTATTTGAACAGAAGTCTACTGGATCTTTATCCTGGGTTTGAACTAATTCTTCATGATTCCTCCACAGAGTGGACCAGGAGAGCTCAGAGCTTCCCAGTGGTCAGTCTGACCAGCAGCATCAAACAAACCTGGACTCCATATTTATGGTCTGTACATGTACAACAACTACTTTTACATCTATTCTGTTCAGTCATCTCCATGCTGCTCTTTGTAGACCAGTGGAGTGTCAGTGTGTCCAACATGGATCTGATGTTTGGTTTCATGATTTCAGTCTGATTGGCTCATTTATAAAGTATTCTGTTCCAGCTGCTGGAGGACAACATCATCACTTTTGTGAAGAATGAGCTGAAGAAGATCCAGAAGGTTCTGAGTCCAGATTACCCAGAATGCTTAGAGAGCCAGAGAAACAGCAGCAGCGAGGCATTTGTGAAGATCACACTGGACTTTCTGAGGAGAATGAAGCAGGAGGAGTTGGCTGACCGTCTGCAGAGCAGTAAGAGGACATCTCTGAATATTTAAGCTCTCTCAAGAGATGAATAACATTTGTTCAAAAAAAGTTGTCATATGGTATTTGTAAATAATGAAGTGATATTCTTTGTTTATTTATTGAGAACATCTTGCTGAAGTTTGTCAACGTAAACTTAAATCTGCACTGAAGAAGAAGTTCCAGTGTGTGTTTGAGGGGATCGCTAAAGCAGGAAACCCAACCCTTCTGAATCAGATCTACACAGAGCTCTACATCACAGAGAGAGGGACTGCAGAGGTCAATGATGAACATGAGGTCAGACAGATTGAAGCGTCATCCAGGAAACCAGATAAATCAGACACAACAATCAGTCAAGAGGACATTTTTAAACCCACACGTGGAAGAGATGAACCAATCAGAACAGTGCTGACAAAGGGAGTGTCTGGCATTGGGAAAACAGTCTTAACACAGAAATACACCCTGGACTGGGCTGAAGACAAAGCCAACCAGGACATCCACTTCATATTTCCCTTCACTTTCAAAGAGCTGAATGTGCTGAAAGAGGAAAAGTTCAGCTTGGTGGAACTTGTTCATCACTTCTTTACTGAAACCAAAGAAGCAGGAATCTCCAGCTTTGAAGACTTCCAGGTTGTGTTCATCTTTGATGGTCTGGATGAGTGTCGACTTCCTCTGGACTTCCACAAAACTAAAATCCTAACTGACCCTATAAAGTCCACCTCAGTGGATGTGCTGCTGATAAATCTCATCAGGGGGAAACTGCTTCCCTCTGCTCGCCTCTGGATAACCACACGACCTGCAGCAGCCAATCAGATCCCTCCTGCATGTGTTAGCATGGTGACAGAGGTCAGAGGGTTCACTGACCCACAGAAGGAGGAGTACTTCAGGAAGAGATTCACAGACAAGAAGTATTCCAGCAGGATCATCTCCCACATCAAGACATCACGAAGTGTCCACATCATGTGCCACATCCCAGTCTTCTGCTGGATCACTGCTACAGTTCTGGAGGATGTGCTGAAAACCAGAGAGGGAGGACAGCTGCCCAAGACCCTGACTGACATGTACATCCACTTCTTGGTGGTTCAGGCCAAAGTGAAAAAGGGCAAGTATGATGGAGGAGCTGAGACAGATCCACACTGGAGTCCAGAGAGCAGGAAGATGATTGAGTCTCTGGGGAAACTGGCTTTTGATCAGCTGCAGAAAGGAAACCTGATCTTCTATGAATCAGACCTGACAGAGTGTGGCATCGATATCAGAGCAGCCTCTGTGTACTCAGGAGTGTTCACACAGATCTTTAAAGAGGTGAGAGGACTGTACCAGGACAAGGTGTACTGCTTCATCCATCTGAGTGTTCAGGAGTTTCTGGCTGCTCTTCATGTCCATCTGACCTCCATCAACTCTGGACTCAATTTGCTGGAAGAACAACAAATTACTACTAAGAAGTTTAAATTATTTAGAAAACTTTGCAATTTAAAATTGGTCTACCAGAGTGCTGTGAACAAGACTTTACAGAGTCCAAATGGACACCTGGACTTGTTCCTCCGCTTCCTCCTGGGTCTTTCACTGCGGACCAATCAGACTCTTCTTCGAGGTCTGCTGACACAGAGAGGATGTGACTCACAGACAAATCAGGAAACAGTCCAGTACATCAAGGAGAAGCTCAGTGAGAATCTGTCTGCAGAGCAAAGCATCAATCTGCTCCACTGTCTGAATGAACTGAATGATCGTTCTCTAGTGGGGGAGATCCAACAGTCCCTGAGTTCAGGAAGTCTCTCCACAGATGAACTGTCTCCTGCTCAGTGGTCAGCTCTGGTCTTCATCTTACTGTCATCAGAAAAAGATCTGCATGTGTTTGACCTGAAGAAATACTCTGCTTCAGAGGAGGCTCTTCTGAGGCTGCTGCCAGTGGTCAAAGCCTCCAACAAAGCTCTGTAAGTAAACGTGTGCTCATAGCTTCATTTGTTGTTTCTATAAAAATCAAAGACAAACAATTAAAAATAATCAAGCTAAACAGTGTATAAGATGCTCTAAAAGTAACAAAACAGTGGAGTGCCTCCTCTTATCCCCCCCCCCCCCCATTTCAAAAGTAATTGGTTACTAGTAACTTAGTTACTTTTTAAAAGCATGTAACTTAGTTACTTTTTAAAAACATGATATATAATCTGAGAGCGTAGAGATCTTTCAGCCCAATTCTATTTTTTCTGCATGATCCATCGTATAAAATTGAATCTAATGGAAAAGTCTCATTTTAAAAATAGTTTTATTAGTTTTAATCTTATAATTTCATGCGCATTACATTGCTTTGTTTTTTTCCTGCCTGTCCCGTTTGGTTCTTCTCTAAATTATTGTCGAAAGGCCAAGAAAGATGACCAACGGATATACTTTACCAAATGGCTTAATGGCTAAATACTAAATATTGAATATTATTGTGCAGCACGTAAAATCGACAGTACAGCTCCCCCGCTGACCCCAGTAGGCACCCCCATACTCTCAGTTCAGCAGCGCCTCCTGGCCCCACAGAGCCCGGGGCAGCCCACCCGACCCCACCACAGAGAAAACTGCACCCACCCCATCATCCACTCATCTCCCAGACTACACAAGACAATAGACACCCAGGCTGAGTTCTTCCTCCACCTCTTCTATATCTCTCCACCACCTGCAGAGTGAGTTCCTGGATAGAGGAGACCTGCAAATATGTAACAGCCTCCCCACCAGTTGAAGAGCCCCTCAGGTGGCTCGATGCACTGGCAGCACCCTGCGCCAGGGCTGATCCCCCATACACCCACCCGCCCACAACCCCGGCGACCACCAACCAGGACCCAAGCCTCCAAGGCCCAGCCAGGGCCCCATTCCGGAGTCGGAGCACCCCCAGAACCCCACGCCCCATGCACATTACATTAAGCACAAATTGAATTATATGCAACAGTCTTTGACTTGGAGAAATTTGTTTAACATTTAAACCTATTTTCTGTATATTCCGGCATATAAAATAAAATAATTTCTTGTTTTGATGGGTATTGGTATCCGGTGCAAGTTCTGACAAACGGTAGTAACCAGACCGAAAAGCAGCGCACATTTCGGTGCTTATTTTTTTCTTGAGATGTCATACACTTTGGATCATTTTACCTTTCCAAGGATAGTAGGCGGGCCCAGGCATGTACGTTCTTTTAGAGCAGAGCTACAGATTAAAAATGCCCAAGGCGAAGCGGTCAAAAGTCTGGCTGTACTTCACAGCAAAAGATGCAAATTCAGCAGCCTGCAACAAGTGTTTTAAGCTGATACTGTGCAAAGGAGGTAACACCTCAAATCTGATGAAACACCGAGAAATGCGCCATATTTGATAGCTTGCTGCAAGACTTCACACCGAGCACATCTACTGCGGGTGTGGTGCCTGTTATCGGATCCCCCAAGAACTCAAAGAGAAGAGTCCTGGCCCCTAGCCCTGCCAGTGTAGCAGAAATGATGACGGATGATGATGGCAGCAGCACCCATTCTTCCCTGGGCGAGTAGCTTAATGTTGTTCATGTGTAATTTACGTTGAGTACGCTAACCACGTTATTAAATTAATGCACGTAAGGTGAACTAGCAAACACCGTCGTAGTTATATGCGGATGGCTTCTTGTTTGATAGAGTGATACCATATACAGTGGGATGCAAACGTTTGGGCAACCTTGTTAATAGTCATTATTTTCCTGTTTAAATCGTTGGTTGTTACAATGGTAAATGGCCTGTATTTGTATAGCGCTTTACTAGTCCCTAAGAACCCCAAAGCGCTTTACACATCCAGTCATCCACCCATTCACACACACATTCACACACTGGTGATGGCAAGCTACATTGTAGCCACAGCCACACTGACAGACAATAAAAAATGTCAGTTAAATATATCATATAAGAGACACACAGTGATATTTGAGAAGTGAAATGAAGTTTATTGGATTTACAGAAAGTGTGCAATAATTGTTTAAACAAAATCAAGCAGGTGCATAAATTTGGGAACCACAAAAAAAAAAAAGAAATGGAAAAATAAAATTAGTAGATCCACCTTTTGCAGAAATTACAGCCTCTAAACGCTTCCTGTAGGTTCCAATGAGACTGGAACCGGTATCGGACGGTATTGGATAAAACCTAAACGATACTCATCCCTAGTCCTGTCGGTCTTAAATCTATTTTCACCTGTTTAGCAGGAGTGGAGCAATTGGAGATCTGCCCAGTGCCACAGCAGTCATATCATTGGGTGGATCTGGGGGTTTCTTTGTTGATTTCACATTGCCGTGCCGGCTTGCCTAGATGGTTGATCAGATTGAAAGTTTCGCAGTAGAAAGAAGTTTTCTTCCCACGAAGAGTGTACAGCGGACACTAATTTTTGTCACATTTTGCAACATAAAATTTGAAGAAATGTAAGTATTTCCATGCTTTTAACGCTGCTGGTCGTTGCCACGGAGGTCGCACACGCTTACATCATTGTTATGAGACACTTACAAACAAACGCAAACTGTATTGCTAAACTGTAAGAGTAACGCAGCGTGCTTACAGAAAAGTAACAGTAATCTACTTTTTTGCAATAGTAATCCTTTACGTTATTTGTTACTTTAAAAAGTAATCGGATTACAGTAACGCGTTACTGCTCATCTCTGGCCATAATTGTGTCCAGTTCAAAGGTAAAGTCTGGACTTCATATCTTAAACTACACTCAGCCTTAGCTCACTATCTTGGTAGCAGCCTCTTTTCTCAGTGTGTGTGTAAACAGACTTCGCCTCCAAGTGAAACTGTGCCAACATCATCGCTGCTGTTGTGTATTTTTAAGCTGCTTCCTGTTGGCTTCAGCTGTTTGGCGTTTCCAGTTTCTAAACTTCTACATTCTGAACTTTCTTCAGCTCTGTACAGATTTTGAAACACTGAATGATTTCAAGCACACACTTTGTCTAATAAACTTACATCTTTCATTCATTATACAGATTGTGGGACTGTGGTTTGTCAGAGATCGGCTGTGATTATCTGGCAGCAGCACTCAAGTCCAATCCCTCCCACCTGAGAGAGCTGGACCTGAGCTTGAACAACCTGCAGGATTCAGGAGTGAAGCATCTGTGTTGTTTTCTTGAGAGTCCAGGATGTGGACTTGTAACTCTGAGGTCAGTCACCATGTTTTAGTTGTGCTGAGATGAATATGATGTGAAAGCTGTGCTGACACTTGGTAGGTAGTCAGATGCTTTCAGGTGAGCCGGAGGCTGAGATATTTACTGATGACATCACACTGAGTGTTGGTGAATACGATGTTTACTTGTGAATGATTTCCAGCTTTGACTGTAACAGTGTGAAGGCAGTGATTCCAGCAATAAGAAGTATTTGGACTGACAGAAACATGTGGACAGCTTTCGCTCTGAGGGTTTAGACAGAGTCTGCCTCTGTGTGTGCTAACTGTGTTCAAAGTGTCTGTAGCTGCCCACTTGGAATTACCACTCATAACGCAGAGAGCTTCGACTGATGTAACCTTATTCTCTCCTCTTTAAACCACCAACAATATGGCACCGTGAAAACTATAAAGATGCACAAACAAATGCAACCTCCTCCATGCGCATCTCTTAGCTAGTCATTACACACCACAAACAAATGACATGCATATACAAACCCCCCCGAATTCAACCACATTGTGTAAACTTTCCAAAGTTATAGCATGTGACAGGTAAATAAAATACATAGTTCTGCATGAGTATTTTCTAATATAAAGGTGTTTACTTACACTGAAGCAACGTGTTCGTGTTGTTTCACTGAGAACAGAACAAGAAGTCTGCGCTTTTATTTTGAAGAGTACCTTAGCACTTCCTCTTTTATTGTGGCAAAGTAAAGTGGCTTTGCCGGCATTTACAGTGTCAGCTAATCACAGCTTCATGTTTTCATTTAGTGACACCATGAACACGCAGTTGAAAATGTTCAGCTGACAGGACTGTTTTATAATCCACACTTTGAAATTGGCTCCGGTTATTTCCTCCTCTCTTACAGTGAGCTGACCCCAACAGTTTAACATACAAGCATTTATTTTCAAAGCAATTTATTAGAAACACATTTAAACTTCTAATTTTTAATATCCCAGGAAGCATAAGTAAGCCTGCAGTCTGAGAGTGCAGTGCTCTGTGAGCAGAATAAGGTGTTAATAAAAAGAATCAGCTCACATTAGATAATAAGATATGTTCCAGGAAGAAGGTTTCTGTTCCAGATCAGCTAATCAGAGTCAGGTCAATCAGCTCTGAGCATGCTCAGTTTGAGTTATGGAGCCAGATACTTCGATTCACCATGGCAACGGGTAAATAAAGAGCAGAGGCTTGGTGTGAATCCAGAGGAGCAGGAATATAAAGACGTACCAGTGCTGACCGTGGTATAAAAACAGGAGGGAAGAAGAGTTTGAATCAGTGTGGGTCACTCTGTCATCATCAAAGACTCAATAAAGTTTATACAAAATCCATCATTTATTATAATGTCAATGCTCATCATTGAGCAGCTTGAACTTTGATTAGATGAATCCTAACTTTACATTTGATTTGAAATCTAATGATTCAGCTGTAAACAGAAACTGTTACTGAAAGCAACCACACAGACACCCCAATAGTTTTACTTGCAAGGGGAGCGTTGGAGAGCAGTGCTGCCACTCGCCTGTCCAAGCAACTCAAACTCCTCTGCGTCCGCCTCACTCTTTTATTGGCAACAGAGGTTACACACAATTCAGTTAACCACATGACAGTTTTAAGCAGGCATGTGTGTGTGAGCAAAGTATACGCCTGTGTGTGTGTGTGTGTGTGTGTGTGTGTGTGTGTGTGTGTGTGTGTGTGTGTCGCTTCCTGACACCATACAAGCCATGATATCAATCACTCCAGTCGCCCTCATACAGAGTGTGAACTTTAACAAACTAACGTGCGTCATGCCGAAACGGCAGAAGTAAACGTCTCGCTAAACTACAAAAACAGGAACTTGCCTAAGGTCATAGAAGTGGGAAATCTAAATTTGTAATGGGGAATTATAGCATGTCTGTGCAAAGCTGAAAATACAGCTCCTAATTATCTATATCTTTCTGCACAATGACAACCATATTAGGACACAAAAAAGCAATGGTCACATGACTTTGTGCAAATGACAATCTTAAAAGACAATCTACAGCAAATCAGGATGCAGAACACAATGTGCTGTGTTTATTTGAGGAAAAAAAAGCATGCAAAGTTGCACAAAAAAAATTGTGCGAAACAGTGAGGCCGCAAAAAGTGAACCACAATATGGCGAGGGACCACTGTACAGTTGTGTAGTTGAACTCTCTCCTCTGAGCTTTGACTTAATGAATGAGGAAATAACTCGGTGTCAGTCAGCTGTAGATCAGTGTACAAGCTTAACCATGTAAGAAAGAACAGCTAACAGATGTGTGCTCCTCACATCTGTATGAATCATGATGATGTGTTTGAGTGAATCTGTGACTGAACTGTAATACTGTTAAAAAGTAAATGTGATGAGAAAATGAATGAAAACAAATTGTGATTAATGATGAAGAATGAGAAGAAGAAACTGAGACCCGCCTTTCATGCTGCTAATGTTTCTCAAGACCTGCTGTACATGTTGCATTTTCAGTAAAGAAACGGTAAATCATTGAGGAGTTGGGCACAAGGATTTCTGATAATCAACAATAATCTGGTTTACTTTGATCACAACCATGTCTAAATATGTGTTGATGTAGAAGTGAGTGAATCGTGTTCTGACTTTAGACTCTAATCATTCGAAAATACTGAGGTGGTACAAGTTCCAATGATCCCAGAGGAAACTGGTACATGTTGAACAATAATATGATGGAGTTTCTTTAGAGCCACTTGGTTTGATTGTTCAATCCAACAGACTTCAAAAGCCTTCTGCTCTTTCCTCGCTGGGTTCTTGATGGTCTTGTACCATCTCCCTGTCGTCCTCCTGGCTCCCTCTTTGCACTCACATGTGGAAAACCAAAGTTTTAGTGAACAGAAAATGATCATCAGTAACACTGTCTTTAAAACACTCTTGTTAGAAATCTACAATTTTAATGTGGAACAATTATGAGTTTTTTCTCTTGCTGTGTTTGTTTGAAGCTGCTTCCTGTTGGCTTCAGCTGTTTGGAGTTTCCATTTTCTAAACTTCTACATTCTGAACCTTCTTTCGCTCTCAACACATTATGAAACACTGAATGATTTCAAGCTCACACTTTGTCTAATAAACTTACATCTTTCATTCATTATACAGATTGAAGAGCTGTGGTTTGTCAGAGATCAGCTGTGATTATCTGCGAGCAGCACTGAAGTCCAACCCCTCCCATCTGAGAGAGCTCAACCTGAGTGACAATGAAAAGCTGCAGGATTCAGGAGTGAAGCATCTGTGTTGTTTTCTGGAGAGTCCAGGATGTGAACTTGAAACTCTGAGGTCAGTCACCATGTTTTAGTTGTGCTGAGATGAATATGATGTAAACGTTGTGCTGAAACTAAACTGCAGACATCAGGCTAATATTACACTGATCCACACTGAGGATCTTCATGGTAGGGCTGTGCGATATGACCAAAATCTCATATCCCGATATTAAGACATCTATCGTCCGATAACGATATAAATTACAAAAATGTAACATTTTCTGTAAATTCTGTGAATCTCGGGCAGCTCGACTTGCGTGAAGTGTTTCCAGCTGGGCGTCGCGTACCTGGAGTCGAGTGTTTTAACTGATGCAGGAAACGATACATTTTTAGACATAGGTTGAATGGCCGCCGTTTTCTTTGTGAGTATTTATTACACGGCGTGCTGCGGGGAAAAGCCTGTTCTAATGTTTGAGTCTAAGGTTTATTTTTTAGCACCTGACGGCTCTTTTTTGCTTCTCATCCGTAAATACTCTGCATCTTTCACGTGATTCAGTTTATTTTGAATAGTCTCAACAGGATCTTGAGCTTTATTGTGAAAGGTTTATGTGGAAAATAAACAAGCGGACACGCCGTGGTTTTACCGTCATTGTTGCTAACGACAACGCATAAAAACAAGCGCTTATCCATCTGTAGTGTGGTTATATTAAATATAAGAGAAAGAGAGAAATTTAAGAAATTAATATAGCCACTACAGTGACCATCAAAATAATGAAAAATATTGCCGTAAACAGTTTATTTTGCGACACCACGAAACAAACGATAGCGTAAAATGAAACGATAGACGTTTTTATATCGTCATCCGATATATATCGTTATATCGAACAGCCCTACTTCGTGGTAAAGTCTCTTTTATTCTTCTCTGGTTTAGTCCATTGACTGTAGCAGAACAATGTTCACATTTCAAACAGTGATACTCAACATGTGGCCCGCGGTCCACACACAGCCTGCCGACCTTTTCTAATTAAGAGAGTGGACCCTGGTTAACTGTGTAGCATTCTTCCTCATGGTTCTAAGTATCAGACACAACAATGAATAATCCACAGCTGACTCTCTTTAGTTGACAAGCAAAGGTCACGGCACACCACAGTCTATGAAAGAGAAACAGTCTGGAGCAGGAATTATTGCACATTTACAAACTGACACTGCTACACGGAATGCTGGGTAATGGTAACTGGTCAGGTATCGGTGTGTTAACGGCCATGAGAGCCTCCGTGGCTGCAGAGCACTGAAGAAAAAAAAAGAAAGATGGAGGATGTAGAAAAGAGACGGAGATTAAGCAGAAGTTTAGCTCAAGAGAGGAGCTGTGTCTGTGTGGGTGGGGCTCAGGCAGCTCTGCCCACACAGTGACAGTGAAGCAGGTGAAGAGTAATAAATAAAGACTTTAACAGCAGACAGGATTTCATAAGCTGATGTACAAACATGTAGAATGATGTACCTGCCTGTTTTGTGGCAGGTACAAAAACAGGTCCATAAAGACTGAAGCGTGTCTCCATTCCTTTGCATATTCCATAAATTATACTGAGAGTTTCCAGAAGAGCAAACATCAAACGTTTAAAACGTTTTGCCGGAGTCCGGTGTTCTCACGGGCTCTAGTGAGCCTTGCCCCCGGCTAGCTATGGAGCTAGTGGGTAACAGACGTCTCTGAAAACGTCGGAGCGCTTTTGAAAATATGTGGTGTCTTGATAAACTGAGCGGATATTTGAGGTTTACACAGCTACATTCTCACTTGAAAATATGTTAAAGGTTTATTTTGTGACCCAGAAAGAATAATAAGAGTAATATTAAAACTAACTAGCTGCCGCCATTGTTGAAACTTACCTGGGCTGCGCTATGAATTCTGGGACAGAGTTACTTCTTCTTCTTCCGGGTTTAACGGCAATTGGCATCCTTGTACATGCAGTGCTGCCATCTTCTATTTCAGTCCGTTATTACACTCTTAAATCCTACTACTTATTCCTGCGTCTTTTGGGATCTTACAAAGCTTCAAACAACGCGTCGACTATTAAATCAGTCGGCAACGATTTTGATAGTCGACGTAATCGTGACTAGTCGACTAATCGTGGCAGCCCTACTTTAAAATACTCTTGTTAGAAATGTACGACTTTAATGTGAAAAATTATGAGTTTTTTCTCTTGTGTTTGTTTGAAGCTGCTTCCTGTTGGCTTCAGCTGTTTGGAGTTTCCATTTTCTAAACTTCTACATTCTGAACGTTCTTCCGCTCTCAACACATTATGAAACACTGAATGATTTCAAGCACACAGTTTGGCTAATAAACTTACATCTTTCATTGTTTATACAGATTGAAGAGCTGTGGTTTGTCAGAGATCAGCTGTGATTATCTGCGAGCAGCACTGAAGTCCAACCCCTCCCACCTGAGAGAGCTGGACCTGAGCTTGAACAACCTGCAGGATGCAGGAGTGAAGCATCTGTGTTGTTTTCTGGAGAGTCCAGGATGTGGACTTGAAACTCTGAGGTCAGTTACCATGTTTTAGTTTTGCTGAGATGCAAATAATGTGAAAGTTGTGCTGAAACTAAACTGCAGACATAAAGCTGTATTATACTGATCCACACTGAGGATCTTCATGGTAAAGTCTCTTTTATTCTTCTCTGGTTTAGTCCATTGACTGTAGTAAAACAATGTTCACATTTCAAACAGTGATACTCAACATGTGGCCCGTAGTACATACACGACATGCTGACTCTTCCTAATTCAGAGAGAGGGGGGATCCTCATTAACTGTGTAGCATTTTTACTCATGGTTCTAAGTATCAGACACAATAATAAATAATCCACAGCTGACTGGGTCAAAGGTCACGGCACACCACAATCTGTGAAACAAACTTTTTGAACAGGAATTATTGCACATTTACAAACTGACACAGCTGCATGGCATGCTGGGTAATGGTGACTGGTCAGGTAGTCAGATGCTTTGAGGTGAGCTGGAGGCTGAAATATTTACTGATGGCATCACACTGAGTGTTGGTGAATATGAAGTTTACTTGTGATTTGTTGATTTGAAATCTAATGATTCAGTTGTAATATGATTACATTTCATGATGAAATGTAATCAAATTACAATAACAGCGTTACCAGAGCAGCTACCTTGAAAATGAGTTCAGTTTAAGTCTTAAAATCATTTCAGCCTCATCTTCACTCAAATATTTACATCATCATGTCCAAGATCCAACTGTGACATACACGTGTCCATCAGTGCGATTGATTTTAATCAAACAACGATGGATCACCAATCAGTGTGCAACTGTTTGCAGTGCAGGAAACTTCGAATTTGACAGCAACACTGTCCACAGAGTCTGAGTTACAAAGATTGAGATTATAGATTTTATCCTGAGCTGATGATAAATCTGTGATGCTATAGCCGTCTCCACCCTAATATAATGATCACTGATTGGCTTTAAAAGCTTCATGTTTAGCAAACTAATATTTAACTGTGATTTATGCTTTTGTAACAAAGTGCACTTGTGCAGATGAACTCTCTCCTCTGAGCATTGGATTTTATGAATGAGGAAATAACTCAGTGTCAGTCAGCTGTAGATCAGTGTACAAGCTTAACCATGTAAGAAAGAACAGCTAACAGATGTGTGCTCCTCACATCTGTATGAATCATGATGATGTGTTTGAGTGAATCTGTGACTGAATTGTAATAGTGTTAAAAAGTAAATGTGATGAGAAAATGAATGAAAACAAATTGTGATTAATGATGAAGAATGAGAAGAAGAAACTGAGACTCGCCTTTCATGCTGCTAATGTTTCTCAAGACCTGCTGTACATGTTGCATTTTCAGTAAAGAAATAGGAAATCATTGTGGAGTTGGGCACAAGGATTTCTGATAATCAACAATAATCTGGTTTACTTTGATCACAACCATGTCTAAATATGTGTTGATGTAGAAGTGAGTGAATCGTGTTCTGACTTTAGACTCTAATCATTCGAAAATACTGCAGTTGTACAAGTTCCAGTGATCCCAGAGGAACCCTGGGACATGTTGAACTAAAATATGATGGAGTTTCTTCATAACCACTTGGTTTGATAATTGTGGAAAATATCCAAATATGGCTGCCTTTTAACCTCAGGCTTTTCCTGCTCATTAAAGTCCAGCACTGAGTTTGTACAACATGTTTGTCAATCACTTGGTTTGGTTTATGAGTAAAATAATTCAATAACTTCCTTCTAATAGACAACATTTTATCATATTTCCTCATAACCCTCTTTTGTTTGACCATTTGAATCACATTTGAATTTCCAATAAAGGACCCCACAGAGTTCGGTGAAAATAATGACTGTAGATGTTTCTGTGAAAGTGCTGGAAGCAAATTTGTGTGTGATGTTCTTTGATTGTTGCACTTTGTAGACGGTCCCTGAGCACTGGTCTCACAGCCAGCTGCACATAGAGACCAGTGTTGTTAGTCCAGGTCAGAAGATGACATCATGGAATGAAAATGAAATAAGCTTTTAGTTTGTCTACTTTAATAATTTGATTGGAAAAAGGTGTTGTTGGACTTCAAGTACGTCAATTTCTATCCAACTTCACCTTTCAAAGTGAAGCAATGTGGTTCCTTTAATGAAAAGCACGACTTTTATGTATGTTTAGTGTTTTATGATAAATGTACAACTTTAATGTTGAACCTTCTACATTCTGACTTTTGTCTAATAAACTTACATCTTTCATTGTTTATACAGATTGAAGAGCTGTGGTTTGTCAGAGATCAGCTGTGATAATCTGAAAGCAGCACTGAAGTCCAACCCCTCCCATCTGAGAGAGCTCAACCTGAGTGAAAATGACAACCTGCAGGATTCAGGAGTGAAGCATCTGTGTGGTTTCCTGGAGAGTCCAGCATGTGGACTTGAAACTCTGAGGTCAGTCAGCATGTTTTAGTTGTGCTGAGATGAATATGATGTGAAAGTTGTGCTGACACTAAACTGCAGACATCAGGCTGATATTATACTGATCCACACTGAGGATCTTCATGGTAAAGTCTGTTTTCTTCTTCTCTGGTTTAGTCCATTGACTGTAGCAGAACAATGTTCACATTTCAAACCTTCAAAGAAGAAGAAGCTTATTATTGTGCTATCTACTGTACAATATAAAGCGCCTTGAGGCGACTTTTGTTGTGATTTGGCGCTATATAAATAAAATTGAATTGAATTGAAATTGAATTGAAGAAAAATCCTTTCTCATCAGACACTGCCACCTAGTGGAAGAAGTCTTAGTTCCATTTGAAGCTTCATTTTACAGTTAGTTCCTTTAAAAAGAGGTGGAGGTGTAGGGGCCGCTGGACCATCATCACTGAGTGCCATAGGACACTTAACCTTTGTTTCTATATGCTGGAAACTTTCTGATGTTCCAAGGAGGACTGGAAAATGTGTGAAAATTGCCCAGTCAGTTCCTCACAGCACACTTCAATTATTTTCCTCCCAAAGCTACAGGACCAGGCCTTTGATTCAACTAAGACATTCACACACAAACACCTCATCAGTGGGGCTCTCAGAGCTACCAGCCCTTTGCTAAAATCACAAAGCTCTTCATTGAAATCAATGATATCAGAGCTAGAATCAAATGAGTCCAAGTCTTCTGCTGATTCAGCATCACAGTCATCTTTGGTCCTTGTTCTGCATCCCCACCATGGACTTCATTCCTTTTCAAGCCAGCCTTGAGTGTCCTTTATTCAGCTCATCCTCTGCTTTACTTTTAGACCTGATTGTAGCTGCTTAATCTCTCTTTAAACAAGTTTTTGTGCCTCATTCTTTTTCTTATCTTCCTCATAACAAGACTGCTTCTTCTGCCTGAGAACATGTTTGAGTGATTTACTAATCCAAGGATGCTTATGGGGGTATAATAGTTACTGTTTTCAAAGTAATCCCCATTTTTCCCAGAAAGAAATTTAAGTAGAAATCGATGATCTAAGTGAGAAAATTAGCCTTTAAAAAGTGCCAGTGGACAGTCAAATCAGTCTCTCAGTTCCAGTATAGAGTCTTTGGTGCAGACTGGAACACCTGTGTGCTCAGTTTGAGCTCTCTTCAGTCCTGTGACCTGACAGACCCAGAGGAGCCATCACATTACATTTAGAATCTCCCCTAATGGAGCCACAACACATGTCCAATACTTAGTCTGTCTTGTTGGACAAACTGGAAGAAATGATTCAAGGACTTTGACACAGAACAGAGATTCAAATCTGTTGGCTTCAGCTGTTTGGAGTTTCCATTTTCTAAACTTATACATTCTGAACAGATTGTGAAACACTGAATGATTTCAAGCTCACACTTTGTCTAATAAACTTACATATTTCATTGTTCATACAGATTGGAGGGCTGTGTTTTGTCAGAGATCAGCTGTGATTATCTGGCAGCAGCACTGACATCCAACCCCTCCCATCTGAGAGAGCTGAACCTATGGAGAAATGACCTCCAGATTCCAGGTGTGAAGCAGCTGACTGATCTTAAGGAGAGTCCAGACTGCAGACTGGAGACTCTGAAGTAAGTAGAGTGTTGGAGTGAGTAGGTGGTGCTGTCAGCAGTATTGTATTAAACACAGTCAGTATGAAACGAAGATCCAGTGTTTCTTGTAAAGCTGCAGCTTCTCAATGAAGCCGTGAGAGGAGAATGGTGACAGGTTTCAGGACTGTAAACAAACACTTCCTGTTTCTGCCTTTTTGTGACCTTTATGGTCACCATAGTAACGGCTCACGCTCAGATCAAACAGTGTCAACAGCCAAACAGCTCTCTGAACAAAGCAGCACGCAAACCAATAACAGCATTCATTTCCAAGTTTAAAGCAGTCTGTAGGTAAGGAAGAATTTAGTGAAACCAGATTTTTGGATGGAATTCCTCCAGTTAACAGCTGGAAACCATTCCATTTGGATTGCTGGGGCTGTTGGGGTTCCTAAAGAGCTCAGAGTGGACAGTCCAAGGTTATTCTATTGAATGAAAGTCCCAAATGGTGGGAGCCACCAAGCTAAAGGAGGAGTCCTATCAGGCTTGGTTAGCCTGTGGGACTCCAGAGGCAGTTGATGGGTACCAACAGGCCAAGTGGAACGTGGCGCGGGTGGTGGCTGAAGCAAAAACTCTGGTGTGGGAGGAATTCCGAGAAGCCATTGAAAAAGACAAACCGTCAAGCGGTGTTCTACCTGCCCTGTGTATAGTACTTACTTCGACTGAGAAAATTGTCGGGTAGTGGAAGGATTACTTCAAGGACCTCCTTAATCCCACTGGCACGTCTTCCGTGGAGGAAGCAGGGTCTGGGTACGAAGGGGAGCGAGGTCACTGAGGCAGTTAAACAACTCTTTGGTGGCAGAGCCACTGGAATGAACGAGTTCCTGAAGGCTCGGGATGTTGTAGGGCTGTTTTGGTTGACACGCCTCTACAATGTTGCATAGCTCTGGATTGGCATACCGGGGTGGTGGTTCCTATCTTTAAGAAAGGTGGAACACTGGATCAGCTCTTCATCCTCACAAGAATACTGGAGGGTGCATGGGAGTTTGCCCAACCAGTCTACATGTGGAGAAGGCATTCAACCGTGTCCCTCAGGGGGTCCTATGGGGTTGCTCTGGGAGTATGGGGTGTCTGTCTGGCTCATTGCTATGGGCCATTCAGTGCTTATACAGCCGTCTTAAGAGCTTGTTCTGCATAACCGGCAATAAGTCGGACTCCTTCCTGGTGGGTGATGAGCTCAAGCAGGGTATTACTTTGTCACTGATTCTGTTCATAATTTTTATGGACAAAATTTCTAGGCGTAGCCAAGTGGCGGAAGGCTTTCACTTCGGTGGTCTCAGGATCTCATCTCTGCTTTTTGCGGATGATGTGGTTTTGTTGGAATCATCGGCTGATGGCTTCCAGCTCGCCTTGGAACAGTTCGCAACCGAGTGTAAAGAATGAGAACCAGCATCTCCAAATCTGAGGCCATAGTTCTCATCTGGAAAAAGATGGAGTGTCCACTCCGGGTCAGGGATGAGTTTCTGCCCTAAGTGGAGGAGTTTAAGTATCCCCAGATCTTGTTCACGAGTGACAGGAGCGCGAGATCGACAGAAGAACTGCTGCTGCGGCTGCTTTACTGGTCTGTTGTGGTGAAGAGAGAGATGAGCGTAAAAGCAAAGCTCTCAATTTACTGGTCAATCTACATCCCTACCCTCATCTATGGTCACAAGCTTTGGGTAGTGACCGAAAGAACGAGATCGCTGATACAAGCGGCGGAAACGGACTTCCTTCGAAGGGTGGCTGGCCTCTCCCTTAGAGATAGGGTGAGAAGTTCGGCCATTCAGGAGGGGCTCAGAGTAGAGCCACTGCTCCTCCACATCGAAAGGAGACAAGTGAGGTGGTTCAGGCATCTGACAAGGATGCATCCTGGGTGAGGTGTTCTGGGCATGTCCCCATGGGAGGAGGCCCCAGGGCCGACCCAGGACACCCTGGAGAGATTATATCTTTTGGCTGGCCTGGGAACGCCTTGGTGTTCTCCTGGACAAGCTGGAGGAGGTGGCTAGGGAGAGGGAGGTCTGGGCCTCTCTGTTTGGGCTGCTGCCCCCTCAACACAGCCCTGGATAAGCGGAAGAAAATGGATGCATGGGTGGATAAAGGTCCAAACTAAAACTAGAAGCGAAAAACATTTTCATGCACTTCAATAAAAATCCAGAGTAAATAATAGAAAATTGAAACAACGAGTACTAGTACAGTCTCAGCCCTGCTGCTCTTTATACTGGATGTGCTGCATCACTGACTGAAACCTGATGAAGAGTCTCTGGAAACACTCGTTTATCTCCTCTGCTCTTCCTCCTTCTCTCTGCAGGTGGAGCTGATGATGGTAAACAGGACAGTGTCTGTGCTGAAAGAGAATGAGAGGTTGAAGCCACAGCAGCCTGTGTGTAGAGACGCTCTGACTGGGCCATGTTACTGGGAGGTGGAGTGGAGAGGAGAGCTTCATCCAGCAGTGACTGACAAAGGAATGAGAAGAAGTGTAGATGACTGAACTGAGTGAACTTCTCTGACAACAGCTCCACTGTCAGACACAATGTAGAGTCCAGCATCATCCCTGTGTCGCCCTGGATCTTACAGAGGATCATCAGTGTATCTGGACTGCTCTGTCCTTCGACAGTCTCTGCATAGTCTCTGTCTGACACTGGTTTCAGATCCTCCTGGATCAAACTCACCTGGAAAGGCTTTCAAACAACTTTGAATAAAAAAACAATGTTTTTATAAGATAAATATGATGTGTTCATGTATGTGTGCAATTTACGCCTCAGTGGATGAATAATTGCTTAATGTTTAATGTGAATACTCATGATTAATAAGTGTGCTGATAGGAATCAAATGAACAGAGGTGGGTCGAGTATCATTACTTTAAAATATTATTACTCAAGTAAAAGTAAAGAGTAGTTGTCAAAAAAGTACTTGGTGAAAAGGCTACTCAAGTACTGAGTAAATAGCGAGTAACTGTTTGAAATGTCGGATTTATTTTTTAAATAAATGCTATCAGACAAACAAAAATAAATAAATATACAAATTTTAGTATTTTCAAAAGGAATATATGTAAAAAGATCCACAAAATAAGGCACAACAATTCTAATTTCAAGATTTCAGTTTTTCACAACGTAAAGCTTTTTCAAGCAAAACCCACAGTAAATATATTCGCATTTATAGCAGCCTCAGAGAAAACATTAGAACGAGGCAACTTCAACATAACAGACTACAGCTGATGTGCCAGAATGTCATACTAGGGCTGGTTCTTTTAAATACAAGGAGGAATTAAGTAAATCAGAAACAAATGACACAGAGATGCAACAGGTATAATCAGGAAAAGTTTATTCCCAAGGCGGACAGCAGGAATAAAAAAAAAATAAAAAAAAAACAAAAAAACAACACACCTGTGCTAAAATTCCACAAGAATAGACATTCTAACAAAACTTATTTTGTATACTAAAATACCCTGAAGTATAGACAGTGGATTAACACAATGTAATATGTAAAAATGTAAAAACTACACTCACAAATGAAATAAGAGTAAAACTAATTATAAAAGACAAATACAAATTCCCACTATGTGGATGTACATATGTGTATAGCTCACTTTCCCATAAATTGTGTCTTCAGTCAGTGAAACGGTGCTTCAGCTTCAGCAGCAGTTGGCTCTCAAGGTTCTTGCTGTGAAGCTGTGACCGTTTGGCAGTGAACAGGAGTCCTGCATGACTAAAAAGTCTCTCACAGGCTGCAGATGCAGGAAGAGCTGTATTAACTTTGATCAACAGCTTCTTGATGTGAGGAAAGCCATGCAATAGCTCCACACCTCCAGTGAAGTGACATGAAAGGTACCTCTCCAGTTCCTCTGCTACTGGCTTTCCTGACCCCATGGATCCATCATCTTCATCGAATAGGCTGCTGTTTGTGCTGGCCTCACCCAGCTCTGTGTCTAGGTGATGTCTGATGAAGTGGAGACCTGTGGAAAGATGTAAGGTTTTCAAAAGAATTAGGTGTGGTCATTATAGTGCTGTATATACTGCCAAGCTGCAGATGTTTGTTTGGAGGAAGCCTTCAAAAGCTGGCCATACACTGTGCGATTTTTGGCCCATTTTGAGCGGATTTTTCAGTCGCACAACCGTTTTGGGGATCGGCCGTGTTTTGCCTTAATCGTGTAGTATACATGTTGTAACGATAAGCAGTTAACACCTCACGACCAGCTCCCAATCATCAATCTTATGGTCGCATGATAATCAAACCAGTTTGAAATCCTGTCGCCTCTCACACTGCGCAGCACAAACACAGAAATGAAAGAAAAGGTGGAGCGGCACGGCAGCGTGTGATCTGGACACAAGAGATGGAGGCACAACTTGTAGGAAGAGGCAAGCTCATCCGAGTACGCAAGCGTAGAGCTGCCACCCAGGTAAAAGAAAAATAGAGCTATATCACGTTATAACGTAAACAGTTTATTGTTCTAACAATATACCTTTCACTTTGAACAATATAATATTTTTATTCTACGAACGTGATAATTATGTATATTGCAATAACGTGATATTATATTGTTCAAACATGAACAGTATATTGTTAGAACAATAAACCTTTCGCGTTATAACGTGACATATTTTTCTTTTGCCCTGGTGGCAGCTCTACGCTTCCGTATCCGAGGCTTTTCAGTGTGGCCTCACAAAATTATCACGACTACAACAACCACGAAAAGAGCTGGATGGACATTGCTGCTCAATCACAGCTGCCTGGTCCATGTTTTTCATTAGTAATTTAGCAAAGTTGATGGTGTGTGTGTGTGTCTGTGTGAGTGAAAGACCGAGAGGTAGAGCGAGGGACAGATTTTGTATGATAAGCTTCATGTTATGGACGCACAGTTTGAGCACTCAGGTCGCATCAGAGCATCAGGTCGTATAGTGTGAGACCTGCATCGTGACCTATGAACTTCTAACCTCTGCGATTTAATTGTACAGTTTGAGCAGGAGCTGAATAACGTGACTGAAAAAACTCGCACAGTGTTTGCCCAGCTTAATGCAGACTGTTTAAACTAGAGAAGCTGTTGTTTCACATAATAAACCCTGTCAGCCGCAGTATTGCTTCTGTTTAACAGTTAAAGCAGTAGAGACGAGCTGTTTGCATGTTCGTGGAACTCTAGCGTCATTAACCAGGCTAGCTGTTAGCTTATAGCTCACGCTAGCTAACCAGCCAGCAGTTAAAAGGACAGCTCAAGCTGCACAAAACACCCACAAACTTATCTCACTACAACGTAGCGCCGAAAATATGACTCGCAACTCGAGCTCGACACAGCTGCTCTAACATAAGACTGACATCCAGCTAACCACAGCTAAAAAGATATTTAGAGAAAACTTACCGTTTCCTCAGTGGTTTCACGCTGAAAAGTTGGTTCGTTTTGGCTCTCCCTGAAGACACCGACACTGCAGACACAGCTGTTCTTTTGTGCTGCTTTTAAGCGAAACATTCTTTGTATGTGAGGCCAAAGGTGTTCATCCTCTTCAGCTCTAGCGTAGACTCTGCCATCACATTTCTTCTTTCCGTGTGTCCGCTAATTTGAAACGCTTGGTCCGCTCCGCCCGCCACGGGTTCAAACTGGTCATGTGACTGTATGGCCACGTCTCATTGGTAAAGAAGTTACCGGAAACTCCACTGACGGCATGTTATCTAATGTGTTAAACTAAAATTTTTTTAAAGTAACGAGTCGAATTTTGCAAATGTAGCGGAGTAAAAGTATCGTTTCTTCTTCATAAATGTACTCAAGTAAAAGTAAAAAGTATCGTGCAAAAAAGGTACTTAAAAAGTACATTTTTTTTCAAAAACTTACTCAAGTAAATGTAACGGAGTAAATGTAGCTCGTTACTACCCACCTCTGCAAATGAATGACTCGGACTTAATCTGTTGCTGCTTTTCTCTCATGTGAATCAGATCCAGACCTCCAGCTTCTGCCTTGTGCCTCACATTAGTCACCCAGCACAGCAGCTTTCCCATTAAAGCTCACTTTTCCCGCCTTCAAAGGAGCCTCAGACACACCTGGAAACACAGATCAGAGAAGTGAGATGAGACAAAGAACAGCTGGGAGAAAAGACACAACACAAGCTTCTCGTCTGTGACTGAAACCTTTGAATCAGGCTAATTTTTTTTTTTCAACTTTATCTTTATTTATTTTTAGGAACAAGAACATTAACAATTACACAGACACAGCAAAGGAAAAAGCTAAACAGATAAGTAGAAGTAGAAATAATATCAATAATAATGATATAGAAAAGTAAAAAAAAAAAAAAAAAAAAAAAGAGGGGAGGGGGGTTCACCCAGGGCTATGGGGAGTTACTAAAAGGTAGTTTTCCTAGCATCATAAGGTGTTAAGACCAGTCAAGCACCGGAAAATCAGGTTAAATGAAAACAGAATGGGAAAGGAGTGAATACTATCATTTCCATACATTATTTACAATCCTTTTGCATACTCGAAAACCATTTTGACCAGTATCTTTGAAATTTGTCTTTACAGAGTCTTAGAGAAAAGGTCATCTTTTCCATTTCACAAATGTCTTTTACTATGGCTGACCACTCTCCAACCGTTGGTGGGTCCTTGTCCAGCCATCTTCTAGTTATTGCTTTTTTACTTGCTGCCAGAAATATTTTAAAAAGGTATTTGTCTTTCGTATTCATTTCAACTGGTACATTTCCCAAATATATTGTAGTAAAGCATAACTCAAACTCAAAACCCATTACTGTTTTAATCCTCATTAGTACTCCAGCCCAGTAAGATTTAATAGCTGGGCAATCCCAGAATATATGGTAGTGGTCAGCCATAGTCTTACCACATTGCCTCCAGCAGTTACCGGATTCAGGTTTGCCATTCCGAAGTGATTTATACTTAGGTGTAATGAAAAATCTCATACTGTTCTTCCAGGAAAATTCCCTCCAAAAAGGGGAGCTAGAGGTAGTTATGTTTATTTTACAAATATTCAGCCAGTCCTCATATGTAAGTGTAATATCTGCTTCTTTCTCCCATCTGTTCTTAACATACTGGGTGGAGTCGGTCCTGTACGATTGTAAACAGGAGTACAGTTTCGAGATCAGTTTCTTATGTATTTTACCTTTATATGTGTCGATAAACATATCAATAAGCCCTCCCTCCTCACTGTCCACCCTTGCAACTTTAATATTTTTATTAAAATGGTGTCTCAATTGTAAGTATCTATAAAAGTCTGTTTTATTTAATCCGTAAGTTTCACTGAGTTGTAAGAAGCTGTCCATATCTGTTTTCGTTGAGATTTTACAGTATGCTGTAATACCCTTCCAGGTCCACTCTCTAAACACCCCATCCCAATGTGCTGGTATGAAATCTGTATCATATCCTACCCACCTTAGTATTCGCATTTTCCTTTCTAAATTGAATTTTTTACTTTGTTTAGCCCATATATTTAAGGCTACTTTGGTGCACTCATGCAATTTACACATGTGTTTTTTCTGTAGACTTATATCACCCAGTAAAGACTGTAGAGGTATATCCAATTGAGCAAGTTCCAAATCTTTCCATTTTGCTTCATATCTGCTATCACATAGTCTAACCAAATACTGAAGCTGTGCCGCATTGTAATAGTCCTCCAGGCTGGGTAAGGATAATCCACCTTGGTCTTTTGGCAACTGCAGCGTTTTAAGTCGTACCCTGGGTTTTTTACTCTGCCAAATAAATTGTGAAATCATTCTTTTCCACTCATTAAATTGTTTTGTGGGAATTTCAATTGGCAGGGATTGAAAAAGAAACAACAAACGGGGTAAAACATTCATTTTCACAATTTCTATTCTACCATATAGACCATTTGTCAAATGTGCCCATCTTCCCAAGTCCACTTTTATATTTTGTGTGATGGCATTATAATTTAAGTTATAAATTTCCGGCAAATCCTTTGGTATGATGACTCCAAGATATGTCAATTTGTTAGTATTCCATTTGAAGTCATACATTTTACGTATGTTTTCTTTTGGTACATAGTTGTAGGTCAGAGTTTGGGTTTTGTGTATATTTAATTTGTAGCCCGAGTATTGGCCAAACTGTTCAAGGCACATCATCAGTTTGGGAAGACTGGCGTCCGGATTTGACAAGGTCAAAAGTATGTCATCTGCATATAAGCATATTTTATACTCCACTCCTTTAACTTGAATGCCCACGATTTTCTGGTCTTCTCTAATACATTGCGCCAGGGGCTCTATAAAAAGTGCAAACAAGGTAGGGCTTAGGGGGCACCCCTGGCGACATCCTCTCTCCAGTGTAATAGTCCTGGACAGATTTCCATTAATTTTAATCCGTGCAGTTGGACAACTGTATAACGATTTTAAACAGCCTATGATCTGTTCTTTGAATCCAAACTGTTTTAGTACTAAATAAAGAAATTCCCATTGCACCATATCAAAGGCTTTCTCCGCATCCAAACTCAGAGCGACTGATTTAAATTGGTTATGACTCATAATATTCATTAGGTATAGTGCTCTTCTTACATTATCCTGTGTCTGTCTATATTTTATGAAGCCCGTTTGGTCGTGGTCAATCAAGTCAGGAATAATGTTTTCCAGTCTTTTTGCGATGATTGAGGTAAATATTCTGTAATCTATATTTAAGACTGAGATAGGTCTATATGAGGTGCACTCTGATCTGTCCCTTCCCTCCTTTGGAATCACAGATATGATAGCTTGTTTCCAGGATACCGGAGTCTCTCCTCCCTTCAAGATATAATTAAAACACTTTAACAGCATTGGTGACAAAAGGTCCCTATACCGCTTAAACCATTCTGCAGGGAATCCATCTCCTCCTGGCACTTTGTTTGTCTTCAGCCTAGCTATAGCTTTATCAAGTTCTGCTTTAGTAACATCTTGAGTTAGTATTTTGTTTTGTTCTTCTCCTATGGAAGGCAAATCTAGAGACTCCAGAAATCCTTGCGCTCGTGATGAATCCATTATTTGGGGTTGAGTGTACAGCTCTTTATAATATAACACAAAAGATTCTTCTATATCTTCAGGTTTATGGCAATAGGTCTAATCAGGCTAATTTTTAATCTTTGCTTTTAAAGTGGGCAGTGGTGCAGCTATGAACAGAGGAGACTTACCTTTGAATGACTCAGTGACCTTTCCTCCTGCACCATCCTCAGTCCACAAACAGCATGTGACTGATTAACTAAACTGATCAATATTCCAGAAGTTTCACAGACTCAATGCTGCACTCTGTTTAAAAAGAGCTTTTATTTTTACAAGCAGGTTATAGTCCACTTCCTGTCACTGCTAGTGTGACATTAAGACAAATCGGAAAGATGATGATCATCATCATAATAATAATAATATCAATGAAAACATCTGAAACACATCACTAAAACCATCAGAAATATTTTATTGTAAGAAATTGAGTGAAATAAAAAAGTGGAATTAGATACATTTAAAATAAAAAAGAAATGAACAACACAATAATATGATCATTAATAAAACATGTGGGTTATGATTCACCATGAAATTAAAGACAAATCAATCACAAAAACACACAAAGGGAGGAAGAAATCTATGAGCTGCTCAGACTCTTCTGCCATCTAGTGGCAGAAATATACTGAGAGGTAAAAAAACAAACAAACCCAAAACATTTCAGTTATTTGAAACATGATTGAAGAAGTTTGTAGTGCAGTAAAAACCAGATGAAGGCAGGATGACAGCCTTTGATTACACAAAGATGACATAGGAGTAAATCATGGAGAACAGCTATTGATTATCCAGAGCGCTAGCTAGTCATATCCTCTGCACCAATAGCTTGAGCTGATTATATCAAATGATAATACAATGTATTTGTAAACAACTCAGCAGGTCATTCTCTTTCTAATGTAAAATACTTTAAGTCACATGAACTTCTCATTTTACATGACTACATACACAGGTCCTATTCATTTAAATTGTTTAACATAAAAACAAATAGATACCAAATTTACCCAGATATACTTCATAACTGTACTGCATGCTAACTGCATTGTTGTTAAGTTGATTTTGAGACGATATTTCTATGATTTATTTGATGGTCAGCAACAAAAAGCCTTTTTTTTTACAAAGACAGGATGAAAATGCATTTCTTTGTATAGAACTTTGTAAACATAGTCACAAAGTGCTTTACAGAACAGGTAAGAACAGTGATTCCGATTGACCTTTGATTCTTTCTCTGTTGGATCCTTTCTAAAGTCTGGCTCCGTCACATCCTGAATATTTTACACCTATTTATACCCACACTCTATACCCATACAGGTTGTTGCACTCTACTTATCGTATTATTTATTTTATTTTCTTATTAGTTGTCATTTCTGTTTGTTAAAAATAATAATAAAAAGAAACAAACAAAAAACAAAAACCCAACCATTTATTTATTACTTTAAAAAAAATCTGTTTCTTCATTATTTTTGTTTCTTTTCACTCCAGGACCATGTGTTCATAATTTCGTTCCACCTCATGTTAACATGTGATGCGAATGACAAATAATGGTCCTTGAATCCTTAAATTTTCTCTTTTTGGGGGATTTCTTCTGTCTGTCTTCACCACAGAGATACTGTGAGTCCAAGAATGGAAATGTGGCATCTGCACGCGACTGTAGAGACTACCAGCTATTTTATGCCACTCATAAATATGGAACTACGTGGATTGGAGGCACTGATGCTCCACAGGTTTTTATCAAAGCTGTAACACTTCTAAAGATGAATCTACCCATCAAGCCCTGAACTCCATATTTATTATTTGAGGGTGTTTTTCTCCTCCGTGAATTGCTACCTTATTGTGGTGGAGGGGTTTGTGTGTCCCAGGGATCCCAGGGTCTATGTTGTCTGGAGGCATTTGCCCCATGGTAGGGTCTCCCATGGCAAATTGGTCCTGTGTGAGGGACTAGACAAAGAGTGATTCAGAAGACCGATCAAGGGAACAGTTCACCCTGCCCGGTGGTAACCCCCAAATCAAATGGTGGACACCAGAGGTGAGGGGAGCCTGCAATCTGAAGAAGTTCAGATAAGCCATGGAAAAAGACTTTCGGACTGCCTCGAAGAGATTCTGGCAAACCTTCAACCGACTCAGGAGGGGAAAGTGGTGTTCTACCCACACCGTGTATTGTGCGGGTGGAGCGCTCTTTACTTCGAATGAGAAAATTGTTGGGCGGTGGAAGGAATACTTCAAGGACCTCCGTAATCCCGCTGGCACGTCTTCTGTGGAGGAAGCAGAGTCTGGGTACGAAGGGGATGACCTGCCAATCTCTGGGGGCGAGGTCACTGAGACAGTTAAATAACTCCTTGGTGGCAGAGTCTCTGGGGTGGATGAGGTCCACCTCTGGATTGGCAGACCTGGGTGGTGGTTCCCATCTTTAAGAAAGGGGACCGGCTCTTTCCTAGAGAGTGAGGCGGCTGCCCCTCTGTTGGTCTTCCTTGGTCTCTTGTGCTCTGGGGGCCTCTGGATGTTGTTGGGAAATCAGTTTTACCCCGGTTCTTTTTATTTTTCGGGCCTTCAGAGATGCACCGGACTCAGTAGCCATTTTTACAAAATCTTTATTCATCTTTATTTAAGCATGCACTTCTAGAAGGGAAGATGAGGCCGGTGTCCCTCTGCAAAATCTTGACCCCTTTGTTAGTCACAGCCAGCTTTATAGTAGCAGCCCTATCATAAAACCCCCACAGTGTGCTCCAAACTCTGTCTCTGTGTGTGTGCACGAGCACGTGAGTGCCTGTGTGTGCGCGTACCCATGTGCCTATGTGAGTGCACGTGAATGACTGTGTGCGGATACCTGGTATGTGTGTGCACGTGAGTGAATGTGCATGTAAGTGTGGGTGCGTCGTAACAGTCAAAGCACTGTTTGTGTGTGTCTCTGTATACGTACTTCCTGGGGGTCATAAAAGTAATCTCACCCAAGTTAAACCAAATTCCTCTACACAACATACAAAACAGAAATAACATATTACAAATATTGAGACCCCCACTCTGCATTCACTGGGCCATTGTCTTACATTTACAGATAAGGTGGAGAGTCTCCTGCAAGCCTACTTCTAAGTTATGGCAATTATGAGTTTTTATTAAAGGTACAAGCATCAGCATCAGCAACCCCCAACTGTAGCTTCCTGACTCCTTTTATTTATGACACCAGACCCCTAGTGTCCATAAATTCCTTTCTCTCTAAAGAATTACACACTCTCAGGCCACAGCTAAACCAAACTGAAACACAGAGACAAATCCTTCCTTATTACTGTGATCTAAACAAATTTAACACATTATATTCTAATAATTATTTTCTTGTACTCACAATGTCTGGAGCCTGGATCTCCTCCATACCTGCTTCATGCCCTGGAGAACGGGGCTGTGGCTCCCCACACCCTCTAGCAGATCATTACATGAAGTAACTTTTTAAATACAAGAGGGTTCACGCTCACATGTGTACACACGGGTGCTCACACACACAAACTAAATCCTTTTTGGCTCCTACCTCAAAGCACACTGTGCGCTGTCGATCTTACGTGCTGCACAATAATGTTTAATATTTAGTATTTACTGTTATATTCACATAGATCATCATGATGTTGTTTATTATATTGCTCTCTCTTTTTTTTAACTTGTTTTCTCTTTTTTCTTTCTCAACAGGTGATCCAGGTGATTGATATATGTATTTTTTGTCTGTTTGTTTTGTTGGTTTTTGTTTTTTGCCCTTTATCACTGTTCCTTTTCCCCGCTCTGTTTCTTCGCTCTGGTGAACTTGATGTTTTTATCCACGGCGTTAATGTGCGCAGTGAAGGATTCCACTTCTTGTGTTTTGATTTTGACCCAGGTGTCGTCTACATATCTGTACCAGTGGCTGGGTACTCTTCCTTTGAAAGAGCCAAGAGCCTTCCTTTCCACTTCCTCCATGTAAAGGTTGGCTACAATAGGTGATACGGGGGAGCCCATGGCGCAGCCATGTTTTTGTCTGTAGAAACCTTCGTTGTATTTGAAATATGTAGTGGTGAGGCAGAGGTCTAACAGTGTGCAAATCTGATCGGATGTGAAGTTGGTCCTGTCTTCCAAGGAGCTGTCTTCTTGTAGTCGTTTTCTGACAGTCTCCACTGCCTCCGTAGTGGGTATGCAAGTGAAGAGTGAGACTACATCAAAGGACACCATGGTTTCATCTGGATCCAGGGTAAGTTTGTGGACCTTGTCTGTGAAGTCGGTGGAGTTCTTGATGTAGTGTGGGGTGTTCCCCACAAGAGGTGCAAGGATGGTAGCAAGGTGTTTCGAGATGTTGTAAGTGGCTGAGTTTATGCTACTGACAATGGGTCTGAGTTGGACCCATTGTCAGTAAACCATATCATATCAGTAAGAGTAGATAAAACCTCTCTCCTGATCTTAAGGTGTGTGTGCATGCCAGAGTGCTCTGGGAGGCACACAGAGTCTCCACAGATTACTAATTATAAAACTCTAAGCATATATGAGAAGATATTTCTAAGCATAAATGACAATCAACAATACAAATCTAACAGCAAGGTTGGGATGGTCCATTTGGTAAAGTAAATCCACTGGGCATCTTTCTTTGCCTTTAGACAATAATTCTGATGGCAAAAGTACCAAAGGTGGGAAAAAAAGAAAAAGAAAAAAAAGAAAATGAGGCTGATATAAAAAGAGGATTTTATTTATGTACTGTTCAAGTCTAATCGTGTGCTCAGTCATAGCCGTGTACTATCTGAACAGTGGTATATGTTATATTTGTTATTCTATATATATATATATATGTATATGTTAATAGTGCATATTTATGTTAATAGTGAATTTTGCACATTTCGAAGAAAAAGGTTTAGAAGGTTTCTGAAAACAAGTTTAAGATATTTAAAAATGAACTGTTTTTTGTCAATTGGTCTAAAAATACAATAAATATGAACCTGAAACACATGAAGGCCAGTTAATGTCAAATAGTCTGACAGGTGATAAACACGACACGCTTATGTTGATGAGAGATTAGAGTAAGGAAGATTTATCCAACATGAGAAAAGTTATACTGACTTGTACTGTGCATTATTTAGTCAAAACATTTTGAGGTTGAATGGTGTCTGAACAACACCAACAAAGGCCTTTCTTAATGTCTGAAAATGAACATGAATTAAATTTATTCACACCAGTGACAAAACAGCCAGTCGTGTTGCTGTTTCTTGCTCAAGGAACATACTCAAATCAGGTTTTATTTAAGTGTAGTGTTTTTTTTATATCTGCTCAGTGGTTTGTTTGGACCCATTGGAGCTCAGATAAAATCTGAATCAACTTTTACAACCACAGAAAACAAATGAGTAAAGAATTAATTAAGAAAACGCCTTTAATACTAATGTGTTTAAAACTTTATTAGTGAAAAAAGTCAGAAATAGGAAACATCTGAGTCTACAGCTACATGGAAATAATTTCTCTCTGTGGTTTTGTAACACTGTTCGTCATAACATTCATCCAGTTGTTGATCCTGATCTCTGTCAGGATTAATTTGTGTTTTTTTAAAACTCACAGAACAAATTCTAACAAACAGCTGAACCTGAAGATGAAACAAACACTGTGATTCTGATGCTGTAACCCAGGGGTAGGCAACCTTTCTGATGGCGAGTGCCATTTAAAATTTCCTCAGAAGTCAGTGTGCCATATGATTGCATTAGCAATAAATTTAATAACGCTCTATATGGACAGTTACACACTATATAGAACCACTTTATAGAATTATATTTGTTTGCAGATGTTGGCAGCTATTAGCGAATAGTTATCAGCTATATTGAAACAAAAAAAAGACACATTTTATCCATAACAAGAACTCCACAACAGAAAATACAAATGCTATTTACGGTCTCCTCACAACAATGATAAGAAAAATAAAATGGACCAATATGACATGTTTGTTAATACAGAGACACACATGTTAATGTGATCTCTGGTCTCCCACTCAGAGACACAGCTCTCAGAGTGTCCAGCATTCAGACAGCTACCTGAGGACACTTGTGTGAGAGAAAATCTGCTCACACAGATATGTAGAGCCAAATACTGTCAATAAGGCCTCTGCAATGTTCTGAAGACAGTTAAACTTGTCAGGTAGTGATGTCCAGCAGGTGAAAATGCAAGCTCCATGAACACACACACAGCTGTGGATTCCAGCTGCTTCGACGTCGCATTAACTGGCGAGACAAATTAGCTGCTCATTAAAGATTTCTGGTTTGATCAGAAAATAAAACATTGGTCCATACACCTGAAAGTCCCAAAAATGCATTATGTCTCGAGTCTACGGATGTATCCGTGTATTTCCGTGGTACTGATGCTGTGCTGAGCGGAAAGCTCCTGAAGCTTTTGAAATGTCGGAATGTGGAAAGCTGACAACGTCCCTCTCATCAGTAGGCTAAGTTATTCTTAGCCAATTACAAGTTGAATCTGGTAGTTGGGGTTGTTAGCTAAGATACTGTCATTAAGAAGAGGCACAACTAATGTGTCTATGCGAGCTGATTTGCGATGTGCACTGCTGGCGCGGCCATTTATTTTTGATGCACCTTCTCAGATTAATTCACTGCGTGTCGTGCCCAAGGCTGGACTGGGACAAAAAAACGGCCCAGGCATTTTGACTAAAGACCGGCCCACCAGGTATTAAAGCCATAAAGCCTTTGAATGAAAACAAACGCTGTTGTGACAGTGATGTACAGTCTTGTTGTTATATGTATGATTTCTATTCATTTTACGTCATTTAAAAACTTTGGTTTTAAGCTTCAGATAATTATTTAATAACAGCCAGACATTTTAAATCAGAATAAGAAAGTATTTCTTTGTGCCCCCCTTTCCCTGTTAATGCCCTACCTGGCCCCCTGGCAAAACTTTGCTAGACCCGCCCCTGCACAGTTACCAGCTGTCAGCTACATAGAAAAAGGATCCTGGTTTTATTTGTCTCTCAGAAACAGTTCATAACTTCCCTTCAACTCATTCATGTCACCTAAAAGGTAAACCTGTTTCTCCATCACCTGTTCAGCTCTGATGATTCAGTAAGGACATCTCCTGGTTTCATCTTCATGTTTCCCTCTCACCAGATATACAAACCAATATCAGGACCAGCAGCTTTTACAGCTGTGGCTCCAGCAAACATCAGCTGATACTAGATATTAATATTAAATAAATTCTAACAACAGCTGATCAAGCTTAAACAACCTGCTGTTGTTTAGTGCGACATCCGGCGGTTTCCTCTTTCTGGCGCAAAGTGGGCGATAAACAAACAAGAGAGAAAAGCCGATCAGCTGATCATTGATCAGTTTCATGATTGAAGTAGAAATAGGAGAGAATGACAGGAGAAGAAGATGCAGATGTGCAGCGTAACGACAGAATAAATCCAGCTTTCTTTTCATTCTAGCTGAAGTCCGGGACAAACTGTGTTCCTTCTCAGCTCAACACGAAACGCGTAATAATTTCTCTGAATGCAGGACGATTCCGTTTGTATGGGACGGTTGGCAACTCCACTAACTAACCTTATGGATAAAATAAAGTTCACTATCAGTAACATCATAGCACCCACGCAGCTGTATAGAAACTCCGTCATGCTAGCTAGCACGCAGTACGAATTATTGTAACTGACAGTAAAAAGTCAGCACAACGAAAATAAACTCCATCTAAACTTAGTTTATATCTGACCCAGATAGACTGCAGGTCATAACTTCTTACCTGAAGTTCAGTTCACCTGACACTCGGACTGGCAGCCGCCTCGGGTCTCTGCTCCTCCTGCCTCCCCTTCCCTCATCCACCTGCTGGCCTCCACCACTTGTTAATTTTACTGAATCTGTGGAAGCTCCGCCATAGCCACCACCAAACAACTGAGTTACTTTTACACACCAGCCAGCATCTGGCCAATCCACCACCTCTCATTGTTTATACGGTTACAAAAAAAAAAAAAAAAAAATATCATCGGGCCACCGAGCAAATGCCTGATGGCCAGTCCAGCTATGGTCGTGCGTGCCATCAGTTAACCCTTCGCGTGCCAACGGTGGCACGCGTGCCTAGGGTTGCCGACCCCTGCTGTAACCTATGAGACACTGAACTTATGAATAATGAGCAGAAACAAATTATTTACAAAGGAATTTATAACTAACATTAAAGTTTCAAATAAAGGCACCGGTTCTAATGCTGTAGTGTAATATAGCACAGTAAAATCTTGAGTTGATGCATCAGAGTAAGCAGGTCTGATGATAATCAGAGGAATGTGAAATCAAAAACAAAATCTGGACATGTTTGACATTATGGAAGCATCATCAGTGTCTGTGTCCTAAGATCATACTTCTTGATTTTAAAATGACACAGAGAATATGGAAAACAGAAGAAGACTCATAGTTCAGCTTTAAAACCATCTGTGACATTTAACCTGCTGTCTTTGTCTATAGAGGCAAAAACCAGCAACAGCAGCAACAAGAACAAGCACAGCATGGAGACCAACTTGTACCTCCGTGTCTCCTCCTGTCTGACCTGCAGGTGAGAAACAGGTGTGAGGTGTCAGCTGTCAGGTAGGTGATGAGTGAAGAACAGAACAGAATCCATTTCCTCTTCAAACTGCTGTCAGACATTATCTACTGCACTCTGATCACATCACTCAGACCAGCTGCTTTCTACAAAGTCTCATCAACAACATCTTTAGAAACAAACATCAACAACCAGGAAGCAGCTTCACCTCTGACCACACACACACTCAACTCTACTCACTCACCTGGAGGAACAACTCTCAGTGTGATGATGCTGATGGGTTTCCACAAGTGTGTTTCTTCCATTAAGACACGACATTCATATGTTCCAGCGTCATTAATAATCACATCCTTCAGAATCAAAGACACGTCTCCATCCTTCATCTGTCTGTCCTGCAGATCCACCCGGTTCTTAAAAGATGGATGCTGGTTGGCTGGTTCAAAGTGACCATCCCGACACAAAAGCACATATTCTTCTCTCAGGTCAGCTCTGCTCCACTCCACAGCTATGATGTTGTTGTTTGGAGTTTGACATGTCAGAGTGATGTCCTGTCCAGTGATAGCTGTGATGGATTTTTGGTCTGAAATAGGAGCTACACAAAAAGACACACACACAAAACTCAATCCAATGGATTTTTACCATTCTTCTGCACTTGATCAGTTAGTTTACAGCAGGGGTGTCCAAAGTCCGGCCCGCGGGCCAAATGCGGCTCGCGGTCCATTTTTAATTGGCCCTCAAGTAATTTTATAAATAGAATAGAATATGGCCCGCACTTCAACTTTTGCTTAGGTGTATTGCACTTCTTAGTTTTAACACCAGGGGGAGCTACTGTTGATCAAGGCAGTTGCTCTACCAAAAAGGACAATCACAGAAGAAATTTACCCCAAGTTACTAAACATGGCAGAACCAAACAAGCGGAAGGTAGAAAGTGAGTGCAGAAAATTTCAGACACAGTGGGAGAGTGAATATTTCTTCAAAGACTTCAAGGGGAAGTGTATCTGTTTGATTTGCACTTAAACTGTGGCAGTTATGAAAGAGTATAATGTACGACGTCATTATGAGACCAAACATCAGGCCTATGCATCCTACACTGGTGCTGAGCGAGAGCAGAAATTAAAGCAAAGGGTAGCTCTCCTGCAGGGTCAGCAACAGTATTTTTTTCGTGCTCAAATTGTCCAGGAAAAGGCTCCAATAGCAGCTATGAGGTCGTCCAACTCATCGCAAGACATGGCAAGCCTTTTTTCAGATGGAGACCTCATAAAACACGGCCTCGTTACTGAAATAATGTGCCCGGAAAAAGTGCAGGACCTCAACAAAGTCAGCGTGTCCAGAAATCCAGTTGTGCGACGCATTGAAGACTCGTCAGCCAACATTAAACTGCAACTGTCTGATAAAGCTGTGCTTTTGATTTTTACTCCATCGCATGCGATGAGAGCACCGATGCCACAGACACCGCACAGCTGCTAATTTTTTTGCGGGGAGTGGACGAGAGCACGAGCACTTTAGGTGAGTAAAAATATATTCCACAGTACCCGTGTGTTAATGTGCAGGTACACATGCTTCAAATATCAATAATGCGTATCAAGTCTGTCACTACCCTGCTTTTGCGCACCGCTTTCTTATATGCGATTTTCTTGTTAACACACAGAGTGCACACCGCTGTGCACAGCGCACGCACACGCAAAGTCAGCTGATCTCATCTGATGCAGATTGGCTCCTTGATCAAGTGACATTTGTCTGGATTTTTGGCACGAGTGGCGTACGATCAGCACCGCAGCTGGATGGCCCGATTTACATACCCAGCGCAGCTGATACTCACCAGAATAATTTACTAAAATTATATACACTCCTGTTATTAAGTCCAGTTCAGTCTGTTAATGTTGGTAACCGCTTCAAACGAACGTTAATAGATGTTTTGCTAAGCCTAAGAACTTAAATAACAAACTTGAAATGTACCCGTCCCATTTTCCCCTTTGTTTTTTCTCTGTGCTGTAAATCTTCTGTTTCAGAAGAAATCTGCTGCTTTTCTGAGAAGGAGCTACCAAAGCTTTTTCTGAATAAATCAATAAAGATCCATTTATGGAAAGCTGTGATGAAGGCAGTTTTGTCTTTAATTATATTCAACAATAAAACACATTTGACCACTTTTAAATGTTTTTTCTAACTTTAATACGCTACAGTTAAGGTTATATACCTAATTTCTAGTAAGTGGCCCGGCCCCTCCTATATTTTTATGTATGTGGCCCTCAGTGAAAAAAGTTTGGACACCCCTGGTTTACAGTCAAGAATTTTTAAATGATAAACAAAAGGTTATAAAACAGTCTACAATTATCTAAGGCAGCTTGGTCAGTTGATGGCTTTTTAAGTAGTGCCTTAATTGTAGCGATCTTGAAAGCCTGTTTTATAATAGAATAGAATAGAATATTCTTTATTGTCATTGTCATAAGTACAATGAAATTGAGAGATGTCTCTGGTCAATGCAACATTCACGAAAATAAATACTTAAAAACTATGTTGTAAATATTAAAAACTATGTAGCCTGTAAAATATGTAGCCTGTTAACAATGATAAAACTGATCAGTTTTAAAATTATGGAGGACCACAAGAGCCACGCGCATCGAAATAAAAATCTCTGTGCTTTAATAATTAATTGTAGAATAAATTCTGCAATTGTAAATTCATTTTTGAATTCCAATTTAATAAACTGCATTTCAAAATCCTTTTTCCAATTGCACTTTAATAAACTGCATTTTAAAATCCTTTTTTCAGCTGCAATTTAATAAACTGCAGTTCAAAATCCATTTCCCTTTCCTGTTCGCTCCGGGATTAGCTGCTGGATTAGGTGCTGGATTAGCTCCTGGATTAGCTCTTCGATTAACAACTTGCTGGAGGCTATTCAAATTAGCCACACCGTGGGATGTAAGGAGCTCTCTGATTGGTTGGTCAGACACGGGCTGTCTGCCAGGCTGGATTTTTCTAGCTCATAGCTTCGCCCTGCTACGAAGCGTGTGTGCTTGTACAAAGGCCGTTCAGCCTCGGGATTTACACTCGGCTCGACACGGATATGTGAAGAATGAAGGGACCCTGCAGCGAAACGGAGAGCCAACCTCTGACTGAGTGCCCGTTTACTCAGTCTGACCACCTGTTGAAGGTAAGGTGATAACGTGGCTAACGCTAGCATCACCGCACGTAGCCAGTTATTTTAAGGTCATCTTAGCTAATGAAAGTTTTACGTCGCAGCTGTACGAGCTAGTTACGTGTTTTGTAAGCTGCTGTGCTCTTCACAAATAAAGCTGGAAGCAGCTCAGACTGTTAGAACCAGCACTGAGCCCTGTTACATTTATTAGAGCAATGGCTGTAACCTACAGCCTTTAAACTAGCGATTAAAATGCTGACGGTAAACTCGTCAGTCCAGATGTTACCACATTACTCTATGGTACTTAGAGTAAAAACAACTGAGACAGGCTGATTAAAATAACAGCTGTCAGTTCTCTCATTCCTTATATCAAGACTGGAGATCACACTACTGATTTCAGTTCATTTAATATGTGAGTGCACAGATTCATTCTCAACTGGACATAAATGATGATCAAAGGTTGTATATATGATGAATTCATCAAATCCCAGCCTCTAACACAGTGCGCTGAATCTTAGCTTTGAATGTCCAGTATATTCTAATCAGTGCAATGTAAGCATTCACTGAACCTACTCCTCTGGGAGATGAGGACACATCCACATCTGTTCCATACTGCAGCCATTGATGGTGTTACGGCTCTGAGTCAGCTTTGGGCCATCAGATGCACACACTGGAAAACCAGCACCTGGACTTCATGCAGGAGAGACGGCCTCAGTGATGGACTCTGCATCCTCTACTTTACCTCTAACCTCTTTCTTCTTTAAAACACAATTAAAATCACTCCAAAAGAGTGTAAACTTACTGAGGAAGTCTCTAACTTGTACACATTTGTACTTTTACTTGTTTTATGAGTTATTTTTAAGAAGAGTAAAGTTATTCACATAAAGTTGTTATTCTTCTGTATTTATTCTTTTGTATCATGTACCACAGTCATACTGAACTTTACAGACCTGGGCCCTGTTTCAGAAAGCGGGTTTAGAAAACTCAGAGTTAAAAATGATACTCAGGGTTGAGTAACCCCAAACTGTCCAACTCGGAATATTCGGTTTCAGAAAGGCTGATAACAATTAGTTCAATCAACCCGGAGTTGCTTTAACCCCAAGTTAAGCGCGCGCACGAGGATACATAAAGTCCTGATTAGTGGAGCACAGATTAAGCGAGTCACCATGGAGACGGAGGGAAAGAAGGCGCGGTCAATGTACTTTACAGCGCTTGAGGCCGAAATTCTGATGGCAGCATATGCCGATAACATGCAAATTTTGTGGAAAAAAGTAACACAGCCTCAGCTGCAAAAGAAAGGGAGCATGCATGGCAAAACATAGCCGACAGAGTCAATGCGTGAGTGTTAATTTTAACATTGATCTAGGGATTTCCACCCATTTAACACGTTATTTTATTATATTTCATTTTATTTTTTATTTTATACATTTTATTTTGTGATGTGATGTGAGCGCAGGTGCAACCCAACAGGCACCAAAAGTTCCTGGCAGCAAGTAAAAATGAAATATAAAAATATAGTCCAAACAGGTAAGGTGTAATTGTAGTATGAGCCATAGTGCTTGGTCTGTTTGTCCTATGTAAATCAATTGCAGTTAGAGGCTACATTAATTTTCTTTCTGTAAGCACTTATTGAAATTATCTGAGCACATTACAAGTACATATTTGCTTACTCTGTATGCTCAAATGTGACCCGTTATAGCCAACAGAAAAAAAGCGGAGGCCCGAAAAACAGGTGGGGGTCCTCCACCACCACCACCACTCACAGAGGCGGAGCAGTTGGCCCTCAGCCAAAACAGTGGGCGCCCTGTGGCTGAAGGCATCTCTGCGGGGACATCCTCTGAGTCAATAACCCCGCAAGACACAAGTGCCTACATAAGAGGTAAATTACTATACTCCATTACTATAATGAAATAATTTGTTAGTTTGAAATGCTACAGGGAACTATGTACCTGTACATTAATGCTGTGGAAAGACTTCCTGTTCACATAGTCTCCTTCATTTACTGAAGGAGCAATGATTGGAATGTGAGTGCCATCTATACAGCCAATCACACCTGGGAACCCTGAAAATAAATGTAAAATCTAAGTAGTAGTTCAAGTATCACCACATCATGAATTAGGTTTTGTTCATCCTGATACCTGCAATTTTGTGGAATCCCTCTTTGATAAATCTTGTGGGTCTGTGACCGGGGAACACCACAAACGAGTACAGGAGACGTTTCAGTGCAACTGTCACATTCCTGACTGCCCGGCAGACGGTAGCATCGAAACGTGCTCAGCGTCACCAATATTATACAGAAAGCTCCCGTTTGCAAAAAAACGTAGTGCAATACAAATAATATGTACAGAACTGAGAGAATGTCCGCGATGTGTCACATGAGCAATATAAGGCCTGAGGATGTTATTCAAATAAATTATAGATTGTGCTGAAAAACGGTAACGTTCACACAGAAAATCATCAGGAAATGATAAAATGTCCAAATGCGCTCTAATCACTCTCTCCCGGTGGAGAGCTCTGCGGAGAATTTGGGCTTCAACATCTACTGGCTCTTCAAGGAAGGGGCACGCCATGTCTGACACTTCCTACAGTCAGGTTTCCGACAAAAAGGCGGAGAAGGTCAGGGTTAGTTGAAGTAAACTTGCTAGGGGGCAGGTTAGCTTCACGGAGTGTGTCGTCATAGTAACTCACCCAGAATTAATCTAAACTCGCTTTGTGAAACCGAAAACCCAGAGTTTTCGTTAACTCAGGGTATACTTACTCAGAGTTTGCACTAAACCGGCTTTCTGAAACAGGGCCATGGTGAATTGAAGAAAACAAAGATCACACACCAAGGTTATTATCGTTAACGAAAACTAACGAAATAACGAAAACTAGAAGTGAAAAAACATTTTCGTTAACGGAAATAAAAATAAAAGTGAAAAAAGGAAAACTAACTAAAACTGCAATGAGTGTTCACAAAACTAACTAAAATTAACTGAATTTATAGCAAAAATGTGTTTAGTTTTCGTTGATGTGTGCGTGTCATACAATAGTCAAGGGTGAAAATGAAGATTAGTTTCCAGGTTTTTTTCTTGCTGTGTCTCATTATGCCAGCAGGTGGCAGCATGTTAGTTGAGTCGTCTGTGTTGGTGCTCCGTCCACGCGCAGAATCATGTGAGGAAAAGTCTGGGGAACGCACCAGAGTCCAATTTGGGATTACTTTGAATATGACTGTGTTTTGGATAAAGCAAGTGTCTTGTAGTGGAACGAGACAAATTATGAGGGACATTTCTAAAGGGAAAAAAATCCCACAAACCTTAAAGTGCACTTGAAAAGCTCACACACGAAGGCTAACCTAGCTTACCTGGAGAAGGTAAGGGAGCACGCCCAACCCTCATCCCCAGAAACAGAAGCTAACCCCAGGCAAGGCAGCGTGATGCATCCCGAGACAACAGGACTGGGATATCTACATAACTGTGTGAGTCAATTGCCTTAACACCCGGTGCTGCAAGAGTTAATAGTCTCATTGGGGCCAAGATATACATTTTATAGTTGCCTGGTATCAACGGTTGTTCATCTGCCTTTATTTATTTAAAGAACCCATAGGTGGGAATGTGAGTTGTCTGTCTCTGCGTGTTAGCCCTGCGACAGACAGGCGACCTGTGCAGGGTGCAGGGTATGGTAGCTGGAATAGCAACATACCCAAGGATAAGCAGAAGAGAATGACTGATATGATGAAACTGGGATTTTGTTACACTTTATTGCAAACACAACTAAAACTATAACTGAAACTAATCAAAACTAAACTGAAACTAAGGATTTTCAAAAAAATAAAGAGGTCATGTTGGGACATGAAGAAGATAACAGTGAGGGAATTATATCTTTAAACATTAAATTAGTGGACCTGTCCCTGTTATTCCCTTCCTGGGTTCCTCAGTTTGGCAGTATAGCAAGGTGCGAGAAGGAGCGTGAGCGTATGTGGCAGAAGAGGAGTGTGGCATGTAAAACTGAAGAAGAGTGTGGAATGTGGGATTGTGACTGTGTGTGAGGACCTTTCCCCTCCTTCCCTGAAACCCTGACCACACCCTCAGTGAGAGGAAGCAGCCTGTCATTATAAGACACTGTGAATCTCTGCATGCTGGCTTTCTGTAGCTACAGCTGTTTGTATACACTGAACTAAAAGCTCCTAAAACTACAACACATCATACTGACACACACATTACACTTCTTTGTCTCTGTGAGATCTGATCACACCGACATGTTAGGTCCACACAGACTCCACCCAGGCTCGTGTCTCCTTCACAAACACGGAAAAACTGAATCAATATGAAAATAAATCTTCAGGAAATGTTGTTAACATGTAAAGCAGACTGATGCTTTTCCTCTCTGTCCCACAGAGTGAATCTCACCTGCAGAGACAAACACGAAGAGGCCGACAAACAGCAAAGTCGAGCAGAGCGACGCAGTCACAGCAGACATTTCCGTGTTCTTCAACTCTGACGCTTCGATTCTTCTAAATTTCCTATAAAACATCAGTGCAGGAGTCTCTCAGTACATCTGTTTACAGTGAGGATCAAGATGCAGCAAAAACAGACAGAAAGAAAACATACATGACTGTAATCAGAGTACAAGAAAGTAACTGAATATATTTCCTGTTTCTGATCGAGATGATTTTATTCTTTATGTTGTGTCAGATAAAGTCCTAATGCTTTTGGTTGTTCTGATGATAAAAAGAAAATGTTTTAATTAATTTAATATGATGTGTTTTCACAGTTACAAACTTTCATCTGCAACCAGCTGAACCAGTTTCTGGTTACAATAACTAGTTCAGCTTGATTAACACTATCAATCTGTTACAATAACAATCTGAAGGTAAAGGTACATCTGTATCAAAGAGCTGCAGACCAAACTAACCTGTATTTCCCTGTCAGCTGTTTTATATCAGAGATCTGTGACCTGCATGAACACTTTCACGCCCACCTTTGTCTGTCCTCTGTTTAAGCAGCTAAATGTGACAAACAAATACCTCACATGCAAAGGAAAAAGAGAAAGGAGTAATAGAAAGATAACTTTTTTTCACTAACACAGGTAGATATAAAGACAGCTTTCCACTGCACTCTGTCTATGAAATTAGATAAACTAAAACTAATAAAAGTAAAGGTCATGATCACCCGAACAGCATGTTTAGACACTACATATTTTAACAATCTGTTAATCCACTGAAGCTCACAGACTTCAGTGAATCTGTCAGATTATCTAAAAGACTGGAAGACATCATTTTAAACACTTACTGTTGTTCTGAAGGATCTCTGAAACCCTCAAACACTCTTCAGATCAGCAGGATGGAAAAAATAAAATTGTTCAATGACAGATGAAAAAAATTTAAAAAAATAAAACTACGAAATTTTAAAAAACTAAAAATCTAAAAGTAAAGAGACCTCTGTACCAAACAGCCACCAACACGGAAATGCACCTTTATTTCGTTGTTAACCTGTTTTACAAGACAAATCTGTGACAGCAGCGTCACGATAGAAACCACAGTCTTCTTCTTATTGGCTGTTAGCTCGTATGTTTGACAAACAAATATCACAGAGAAATATCTTTCAGTGATCGTCGCTCAATCCAAACAAAAGAACTGGAAAAACCCACCTCACAGAGTCTAGGAGCTGCTGCCAGCACACATTATTAATGATGTTGATGATTATTATTTTTATTACTGTTAGCTCACACAGAACCACATCACTGAAGGTTTAATATATTAATGGTCTCACTCAACCTGTCATTTTGACTTCAGGTAAAAATGTTCTAAATAAAAACATCCTCAAGTCTCTCAGCTGGATGAAAATTAAAAAACAAATTGAATATTTTATGGGTTCACATTAAAAAAATGAAATTGGGTCATTGTTACATTTACAAGATTCTAACTAAGCGGCATTTGTGCAGGCAGGAGTGGACATAAACACAGATCTGGCCACACATGGGGATAAACTGAAAATAAGGCTTTATTCACAGAAAGGCAAAGGGGGATACAAGAACTAAACTGGGAAAATCTAATCCCACAAAGAAATACAAGGACACACAACACTGAGGGACGATGCGACACAGAACAGTGTGGAAGCACACACTGAACACAGCTGATAACAATTACACATGACAGGAAGGGGAGGACACGAAACTGAAAACACTCAGTGATCAGAAAACTAAACAGAGAATACAAGAAACTCAAACTAGGACGCTACACTCTGCAGAATAAACTAGGGCAACCAAGTGAACTAAGAGCATAAATCATGATACAAAATCAATGAGACAAAATCCTGGGTCTTGCGACTCAAAACACTGAGTCGAAAGACCCAGAATCCTGACACTTGTAATTTGAAGAAAAAAAAAAATCAATTTCTCATTTATTTAATAAAATCGTGTAGGATCTGCATAAAATTCAACTTAAAAACTTAATTTCTTTTTATTGAGATAACATAATACAGTCTAGTAAGGGTTGTTAGTTATCACAGGAAAATCACCGGAATTATAAGAGGCAGAAAAGCATAAACACACCACATGTATGCTATTGTTATTATTTATTTTGGTTTAACCTGTTGAGGAGAAAACAAATATAAAGAAAATTCTGTATCAAACATTGTTGTCAGAGCTTTCCTACTTTTATTAAAAGCTATATTGGTGGTGCAGTGGTTAGCACTGTTGTCGCCCAGCAATTTAGTCTTGGGTTCAAATCCACGATCCAGATATTTTTGCAGTTGACTCTCTCTGGGTATTCTGGCTTCCTCCCACAAAATAAAGGGTTAGGGTCTGGGTCCGTTGATCGGCAGACAGAGGCGGTTTCTCGCAGCTTAAGTACAGTTTTTGGTTTTACGCTGGTTTTTCCCGAAGTTGCAAAAGTATGACGTCACAACATTCTGATTGGTCACTTGCAATGTTGATCCTGGAACAACATTTACTATGATGATCTGGGAACAACACCAACACGACAATATCAGATCGTGCCCCTCCACACATAGGAGTCAGTTCTGCTTCTATGCGTCATCTTTGTTTACTCTTTTCCACCCAGGCTTCTACACTTCTGATTCTACACAGTTAGGAATACATCACCACCTGTTGCTTTGGTGTGTTCCTGGCAGCGCTTTACTTCGTTTTTGGCTTTTATGTGTGGATGGGACTCTTTTTTAAACGAAAACAGAAAATCTTCATTTTCAGACATATGTGTGTGTGTGGTTGTAGTCTAAATTACCCATAAATGCAAATGGTTGGCTATCTCTCTGTGGCAGCCCTGCGATAAACTGGCAATCTGTCCAAGGTGTACCCTGCCTCTTGCCCTATAACATCTGGAATAGACACCAGTCCCCTGAAACCCCGATAAAGATGAGAGGATGAATCAAGTTGTTATAAATCTGTTAAACCTTTATGTTAACTAGACTCTAGACTTTGTTGTACACTCCAAAAATTGTGTGAGTGGAAAAGATGTCTGTGTGTGTCTCTGTCAGTTTTCTGGACAAACTGGCTCAGCAGTGAGTGTCAGCACATGTTGCTCAATACAGTTTTGTTTCTTTTTCTTTTCTGTTGTTGGTGTTTATGAACTGTCTGAGAAAATCATTTTATTCCAATCGTAATGTAGCAAAAACATCTTGAATGTTGTAGTTTCTGTGTCTGTGAGTCCGTCAGCGTCTGCTTGGGTCCAAAGAGCTGGTCCCAGTGATCACACTGATGTTCTCTGTCTCTACAAATAATTCAAACAACTGGAGGTAAAGAAGCAGCTCTGTGTTATTTATATGCAGTTACATTATTCCTAAATAGTTTTTATTATTTTGTAATGAGGCATTAATAAACATTTCTGACCATACAGAGTGTGAGTGTTTAAGAGTGTGTGGGCTTCCAGTAATTCCTTCAGAATTTCCACATTAAAATTTTTAGCCCCTTTTCATATGTGAGTTTTTAAAGTGGAAGAAAGCCAAGAGGGAGTTTTTATTTCGTCTTTTTTTGTCACAGAAAAAAGGTTCAGTGTTGTGGTGTTTGTGTAGCTGCACTGATGAATTAGAGCTGTAAACACAAAACTCTGTGTGTAAATAAAGTTGAAATGTGCAGATGTTTATTACAAATGTTCTTCAGCCTGTAGAAAGTGTCATATGTGAATCAAAGAAATGGAAAAACAAATAAATAATACAAGGTTTGTGGCTGACACAGGAAGAGACTTATTCTACAGTACTAAAAATAGCTACATTTTTTATTTAAAAAAATACTTAGTGTGCTCAGTGTGCTGCATAATCCTTTGACTTTACAAAGTTTCACATGTTTCTGTGACAGCCTGAGATGTTTCTACATCTCAGAGCCAACTTTCACAGAAATGCCTCATTTATACACTCAAACACAGGACTGAGACTGACAGTGATGACAGGACCAGAGCAGATGAACTCAATCATCAATTTCATGCGGGACAGAAGTGTTCCTACATAGGGGGAAATATAGAAGCCCACAGAGTGACTTTATGGTTTGTTCATTAAAAAAAAAAGCCATCATGTAAACAGTAATTGCTAATTAATGTCTGTCTGTAAACTGTTACTGTTAATACAAAAGACTACTAAAAACAAACAACTCCACTCCATGTCTTAATGCTGCAGTTCAGAGGGTAGAATTTATAATCCCCACACCAAGGGGAAAAATCATACATGTTCCCGGGAATATATATTGTGGAGGTAAACACAGATGACACGAGAGCTCTCGATTAACACTCCTCGTTTATTACTCATCACCACACAACTGAACACTTTTCCCTCCAAAACATAACAACAACACTTCCTGAGAACTGGGTGTGAGTGGAGCTCTCCAGTGGTTCACCACAATATATTTATTTAATATATATTAAGAGTAAAAATTCCCCCACACTTCTGAAACAGTATTATTTATATATGATCCAGATGTTTAGAAGTATTCTGAGTGGTTATGTTGAATCTGGTGAAGAAGAGAAAAATCACTTTTTAATGCTTCAACACGTTCTTATATTCTTCTGTATGCTTAGCCAATGTGAGACAACACTGCCACAACACTGCTACCCTGAGGTCAAACTGGAACATTATATATTTACAGGTGTTCAAATACACACTTATTGATTCCTTTAGTGTAAAAGAAAGAACACAAACTCTCTGATATCTAAACCCGAATGATTCATTTAATAGTCAAAGATGAAATGCAGATATGGTAAATGGTAAATGGCCTGTATTTATATAGCACTTTACTAGTCCCTAAGGACCCCAAAGCGCTTTACATATCCAGACATCCACCCATTCACACACACATTCACACTGGTAATGGCAAGCTACATTGTAGCCACAGCCACCCAGGGGCGCACTGACAGAGGTGATATATAAAACCCCTTTAAATTTAAACTGTATTTTTCATTGATTAATGTTTACAGTTCACAGACGAGCCGCGCATGTGCAAAACCTTTACATGTTTAATCATTCAGACAGTTCCTATCGATAAAAAAATGCTTTGAACTTCCTGATTTAAACTTCTTTGTAGTAACGCTGCCATCAGCACATCTGGATCAGCTGTGCAATACTGCATAATCTGGACATGCACATAGACTTTCCTTCAAAAAACAAAAGGCACACATTAACATTTCATTAGACTGCCTTTAGCTTTGATGAACTGAAACATTTGATGTGGCATGAATTACAATAATTATATGTAAAATATTGATAACTGAAGAACCAAACAGCTGCAGTCTTCTTCAGAACATCCCAGAGATTTTCATTTAAGAATAAAGGTGTGGATTCTGTGGTGGCCAATCTGTGTGTCTGTGTGTGTGAGCGAGAGACCCAACCATGTACTCATGGTTTTCAGCATACTTTTATTATCAAGGCTGCAGCTTTGCAGCTCACAGCCATACACACTGACAACAACAACGACAGGACCTGTACAGAGCCTTCAGGCCGACAAGGCGTGAATGCGGATACCAAACAGGTGCAGCGACTGTCTCCCTCACAGGTGTGCCACAGACCATGCACCGCCACAGTGTAAAACCATGAATCCAATCTCTGCAACCTTTTAAACTAAAGGTCGGTGCTACACTTAATTATAGATGCTGAACTATTGCTGTGTAGGTTTTTCCTCTAAATGATTTAACATTAATAAAAGTAAATAAAAGAAAACAAGGAAGAATTAACACAACATTAAAATTACTAAAATGAGTCTTTCACTCAAACCAGAAATAGACTAAAGGAGAAGTAGACTGGAAATCATGGCCGGCAGTTTGATTATAGATGCATTTACAGTCAGGGCTTTTTTAAATGGTTTCCAGTATATAAATCTGCTGAAGGTACATTCAGTGACCAAACAAGCTGCCTACTGACCTGAGGTCAGTCCAATCTGTGCAAACATTCAGAAACAGACTCCAAACCTTTCTGTCCTCACACACTTACTTTGAGATTTTCGCTGTTTAATGTAAACTAACATAAGATTTTATGTTTTTATATTCAGTGTTGAGTTTAACTCTAATTAATTCTGCTACATTAATAAAACTGACATTTCTGTGAAAAATTGAGTTTAATGTGAAGTGCTGCAGTTTGATTACCAAAATCATTTATTTTATGTTTTGTTCACCAGAAACCTCTTTGTTGAAAAATAGCTTTCCATGCAACATAAATAAAACATATTATATAATTACTGTGTGCAGGTTCAGGTACATGAATTTTATAAAATGAGTTAATGTTGTAACAACGTGCATGTCAGTGATTTAGTTTTCATAAATAAAGCTTATATTTTTCTGCAGCTTCATCGCACTTCAGCTGAGTCCTCAGTAGGAAGCTTGACTGGACGTTGCTTCTTATGTTGACGAGTTTGTCGGTGTATCATAAACCCAACGGCAACAAGAGCAACAACAACAACAACAACAGGAACAACAACCTGAAGAGATGGAGCTCCAACGATTTCAGCATCATCCATGTTTCCATCTTCATCTCCTCTTTCCCCGATTCGTTTGTCTGACACACTTTCATGTGTTTCACCTGCAGAGGAAATAGTGGGAGTTACACACTCACCGAGACAAGAGGAGATAATTCTAACTGGATCATAAAGCTGGGAGGAAGTTTTTAGTTTACATTTGATAATACTAGACCTTTAACACCTGAGTACGAGCTCCACAAACTCACCTGTGACTGTGAGGTTGATGAAGTGACTGATCTCAGTGTGAGCTCTTTTACTTCTCACAGGGTTCCTCACAGCTACGTGACACTCATAAATCCCAGTGTCATTAAACGTGACATTCTTCAGGACCAGAGAAACGTCTCCGTCCTTCATCTCCGGGTCCCTCAGCTTCACTCGACCATGAAAAGATGGATGTTGGTAGTTTTCATAGGAGCGTTTGTTCCTGTAGAAGTAGACGTAGCCGTCTGTGTTCAGGTCAGCTCTGCTCCACTTCAGCACTGAGATTATTTCTTCTGTGGAAATCTGACCCTGGAGAGTGATGTCAGCTCCAAGCTTCACCTGAACATCCTGCTGAAGAGCTGAAGACATCACAATTATAAATTATTATTTTCTGGTTCGGGTTTAGAGTTAACCAGTTAAATGGATCACATGGAACTAAGCAAGGAATTAAAACATATATAAAATGTTCTGTGTTGCTCACCTGTTAACTCTGAGATTAAAGACAAAAAGAGGAAGAATTTGAAAGAAGCCATTTGGGACAGGAGGATGGAGACCATCGAGCAGCAGCAGAGCCGATTATACTTACATGAAACGAGCTTCCTGTAAAGAGTAAGAGGAATGGGTGTGGCTGAAATGAGAGGTTCCAGTAAAGAAAGGCTGAGGGCAGATGTGTGTGTCAGCAGCTCATTACTGTGTTTAACAAGAAGCAAATAAAGAAATTTGCTGAAAGGACAAAAAATAAAGAGCTGAGTGACACTAACATAGTCTTAACTATTATGTCAGTGTTTCACAGTGTTTGTAAGGCGTCCATGTGCTGAGATTGACTTTGTATTAACATTAAAGTCTTTCAAAAACAACAAAATGATTTTGTGAGTTCTTTCAGTGAGTAACCAAAGCTGTTTCTGCGATCAGCTGTTTCCTGTTTGTCTTTTATCCTTAAAAATTTGTTTTTGTTTTATTTATGACATTTCTGACAAGGTCACATGACGATGTTATGTTTGCACTTAAATGTGTCATATATATATATATATATATATATATATATATATGTATATATATATATATATATATATATTTACATGTCTGTTTCAGAAGTTGCTGATCTGCTGGGATTTTCTTTCCTGGGTTTACAGAGAATACTCTGACAAAGAGGAAATAGAGCAGCTGTTCTCTGAATGAAAATCTCCCGCTGATGTCAGAAGTCAGAGGAGAACAGCCAGACTGCTTCAAGCTCATATGAAGGCAACAAGGCAACGCTTGTTACAATCAGGGCATGCAGAAGAGCATTTCTGAATACACTACACATTGATACTTATAGCTGATGGGTTACTGCAGAATACCACATCGGGTGACACTCATTCCACCTGGATATTAGAAGGTTGGACATTTTTTTGTTTTCTCGAATGAGTTTAAATTGCTGCTGCAACATTCACACTATAGAGTTAGAATATAAACACCATGAAAGCATGGATTCATCCTAACCTCTATAAACAGGTTCCGTTTATACAGCAACTCTGGGTTTTATGTCAATTTGGACTAAAACCTCCGAGAAATGTTTTTAGCATATTTTCGAATCTATGACATGATGAAGTAAAAGTAAAGTAAAGCAGTTCTGAAGGAAAAATGGGATTTCAACTTGATACTAGCAAGGAGTTCATAATAAAGTGGGGAGTGAGTCTATTTTACGTTAACAAAATGAAATATATGACCACATGTTGTGGTGGTTGAGAAGGTGACCCAAAGTTTATATGTATTATTGTAAAGTTTGCTCCATATCAGAAACAAAACAGCTGCTGCACATTCACAAAGTGGAGGCATTACACTTTTAGTGGTTCAGACTCAGAGGTGGAAGCCTGTTGTTGCACTTTATTGTCAGTAGATGGCAGCATCAGAGTACAGATTAATCATGGGGCAGTACAACAAAGACTCAGCTTCCCATTAAAAGCTAAAAATTAAAAAACCTTCAATAAAAATATATCACCTAAGCTATCACCTGTTTTTTCCAAAATGAAAACTAAAGGTTCTGTCAGAAAGATAAGATAATAGTGGACCTGTGTGTGCCTCCTCTTTTTTAAGGACATTAAGTTTTGTTGTTTGGGTGGGTTGGTGTACAGTCATACGTGTACAGGGTGTACAGTAGGGGCTGAGAACAAAGCACTGCAAGGATCTTTAATGAGTGGCAGTGAGAGGGAGAAGGTAGGGCCAAGTCTGACTTAATAAGGGCCTATTTGTGAGGCAAACTTTGATCCAGGAGCAGGTGAAAGGAAGGATGTGGAGGTGGTCGACTTTGGTCGTAAGCGATTATTGTGTTGAACGCTGAGCTGTAGTCCACAAAGAGATTCTCACATAGCTTTTTCTGTTCTCCAGATGGTTCAGCACTCTGGGAATGGTGATAGTAATGGCATCCGCTGTGGATCGATATGCTCTCTAAACAAATGGGTCGAGAGAGGGAGGTAGGCTGCCGCTGATGTGCTGAGACACTATCCACTCAAAGCACTTTATGACTACAGATGTGAGGTCTGTAGGTTAGTAGTTGTTGAGGTTGTCTGTGCCAGTCTTTTTGGGAATGGGAAGGATAGCGTGGCAAAAAAGCACCCAGCAGTAGTTTATTGAAAGGTTGTGATTGCAGTGATTACAAGCTTTGTAGTTTAATTAACACTCCCAATCTTAACTTCTCTGGTTTACACACGCTCCCAATTAAAGTTTACCAGTGTTAAGTGAGTTTTTATTTAGTAAAGGGCTGTGATATGTGGTTTTGTTAGCTTAGGTTAGCTTGATGCCTGGAAACAGGGTGAGCAGCTAGCTTGTCTCTGTCCAAAGTTAAAGATAAAGAGCAGCTGTACCTCCTTGTTCTGATGGTTGTGTGTCCATAACTGAAGTCATCAGTTCTCACTGCAGTCCCACTACAGGACAACATTTTTCATCTGTGATGATGCACTTTAAAGAGATTAAATGATAATTTATAATAAAACAAAGTAGCTTTTTGGTGCGCCTCGACTCTGTGACACAGCTTAGACAATAGAGAAGTGGGGGTGTTTCTGTGTTTTACGGCCCTTTGGTTTGGATCGGTTTGGTTATCTGGTGAGAGGGAAACATGAAGATGAAACCAGGAGATGTCCTTACTGAATCATCAGAGCTGAACAGGTGATGGAGAAACAGGTTTACCTTTTAGGTGACATGAATGAGTTGAAGGGAAGTTATGAACTGTTTCTGAGAGACAAATAACACCAGGATCCTTTTCTATGTAGCTGACAGCTGGTAACTGTGCAGGGGCGGGTCTAGCAAAGTTTTGCCAGGGGGTCAAGTAGGGCATTAACAGGGAAAGGGGGGCACAAAGACATACTTTCTTATTCTCATTTAAAATGTCTAGCTTTTAATAAATAATTATCTGAAGCTTACAACCAAAGTTTTTATCTGACGTAAAATGTATAGAAATCATACATATACTGACAAGACAGTGTACATCACTGTCACAACAGCGTTTCTTTTCATTCAAAGGCTTTATGGCTTTAATACCTGGTGGGCCGGTCTCTAGTCAAAATGCCCGGGCTGTTTTTTTTGTCCCAGTCCAGCCCTGGACACGAATTAATCTGAGAAGATGCATTAAAAAATAAATGGCCTCGCCAGCGGTGCACATCGCAAATTAGTTCGCATAGACACATTAGTTGTGCCGCTTCTTAGCTAACAACCCGAACTATCAGATTCAATTTGTAATTGTCTACAAATAACAGGAGCTTTCCGCTCAGTGCAGCATCAGAACCACGAAATACACAGATACATCCGTAGACTTGAGACAGGATTCACAATGTGTTTTTGGGACTTTAAGGTGTATGGACCAATGTTTTCTTTTCTGATCAAAACTGAAAGTTTTAATGAGCAGCTGGATTTGTCTCACATTACCTGGCATTAACTCAGCCAGTTAAACGAAGCAGCTGGTATCCATAGCTGTGCGTGTTCATGGAGCTTGCGTTTTCACCTGCTGGACATCACTAACTGACAAGTTGAACTGTCTTCAGAACACTGCAGAGGCCTTATTGACAGTATTTGGCTCTACATATCTGTGTGAGCAGATTTTCTCTCACACGAGTGTCCTCAGGTAGGCGCCTGAATGCTGGACACTCGACGACCTGAGTGGGAGACCAGAGATCAGATTAACATGTGTGTCTCTGTATTAACAAACATCCCATATTGGCACAGTTTATTTTTCTTATTATTGTTGTGAGGAGACCATCAATAGCATTTGTATTCTCTGTTGCACAGCTTATTCTTGTTATGGATAAAAAGTCTTTTTTTGTTTCAAAATAGCTGATAACTATTCGCTGATGGCTGACAACATCTGCGAACAAATATAAATACTCCTGCACCATCGAGAGCATCCTGGCGGGAAACATCTGCACATGGTTTGGGAACAGCACCAAGCAGGACAGACGAGATCTGCAAAGAGTGGTGTGCTCGGCCGAACGCATCATTCAATCAGAGCTCCCTGACCTGCTGTCCATCTACACCAAGCGGTGCAAGTCCAAAGCTAGGAAGATTATGATGGACCTCTCCCATCCCAACAATGGGCTCTTCTCACTGTTGAGGTCTGGGAAGCGCGTCCGCTTCCTTAAGGCCAAAACAGAGAGAATGAGGAGGAGCTTCTTCCCCCAGGCTATTTGGGCCCTGAACCAGGTGTAGGACTGGACTCTCCCACACACATCACAACACTATAAGACTGGACTCTCACACACATCACATCACCACACGCACTCTGGTTTTTCTTCATGCACACTTCCTATAATTTATAATCTCTTTTTGCTATTTGCACATTTTTACTGTAAATTTCCAAATTAAATCTGTAAATTATGTAATAACCTGTAAACTGTAAATACTGTAAAACCACTGTCATTTAATGGTCGGGCATTGCACAGCTACAAGCATTTCGCCTCATGTGAAACTGTGTATGGTTGTGTGTGTGACAAATAAAATTTGAATTTGATAATTTTATAAATTGGTTCTATATAGTGTGTAACTGTTCATATGGAGCATTATTAAATTTATTGCTAATGCAATCATATGGCACACTGACTTCTAAGGAAATTTCAGATGGCACTCGTCATCAGAAAGGTTGCCTACCCCTGCCATAGAGTCATCAGTGGGTTCAAAGCAGGCTGCTTGGCTCAGTGTACGCCTGGCTTGTCTACAGCTTGAAAGGCAGGATCGAGAGAGGGAGTTCCAGCTAAAGAAGGAGTTGGAGCTTAGGCATTAAGAGGAAGGGCTTGCAAGGGCCAGGGAGGTTGAATTGAAAGAGGTGGAAGCTTGACAGCCGTCAAGTTGCGACAGTTGGAACTCCAGCAGGCTTCCCTTCCTGCGACTGCCTCCATTCGGCAGAAAGAGGCACCATTTAATGTGGTGAAAAACAGTTGTCTGGTTCCAGTGTTTTGCGACACTGAGGCTGACAGTTATTTTGAGTCATTTGAGCGAATAGCCACAGCTTTGCACTGGCCGCGGGATGCGTGGGCCATCCTACCTACTGCAATGCAAGCTGGTAGGTAAAGCTCAGCAAGTTTGTGCCTTATTATCAGCTGCGGATAGTCTAAATTATGACAGGCTGAAAAGCACCATCCTGCTAGCTTATGAGCTAGTCCCAGAAGCTTAGCAGCGTTTCCGGGGGTTGAAAAGGGCACAGGGTCAGTCCTACCAAGATTTTGCGAGAAAGAAAAGTGTACTTTTTGATCGGTGGTGTGTGTCCTGCAAAGCTACTGACCTGGCTTTTGTGCGTGAATTAATAGTCAAAGAAGAATTTAAGAACTGCATCTCCGAGCAGATTGCAGTATACCTTAGCGAACAAAAGATTTCCTCATACAGCAGGCTGCAACACTGGCTGGTGAGTTTGCCCTCATCCATAAAACCAGTGTCATTATGGACGACCGACGCGATGACCTAGTGAAGGTTAGTAATGTGCCAGCTGTGCAGTACCCAAAGAGTGAGGTACTTGCATCTCGTCCTCAAGCAGACATTAAGTGTTTCTTCTGTTTTAAGCCTGGCCATTTAATGGCAAATTGTGAGGCCTACAAACAGAAACAGTGGGTTTCGAGGGTTAGGAGTGTGCCAACTAACAATGCTAATACAGGCATGGTTTCAAGATCCAGAGCAAAGCTTTGTTTCTTCTGCCATAAACCTGGCCACCTGGTTGCTAACTGTTTAAAAGCGTGCTCAAAGCAAAAAAGGCTCCAGTTTGAAAAGAGTCCATTGTGGTTCACAAACAGAAAAAGTTGCCAGTCCTAAGCAAAAATTGGAGCATAATTGCTCGGTGGTGTTATTTGGTCACTGTCAGAGATCAACTAATTGTGATCCATCACCTGTTGACCATCTTTCAGGTCCAGATGACCTGCAGTGTGATAGATTGTGTGTGACACAACCATTCAAACCTGGACCTCTGGCTAACCAGCATTTCTGTCGCCATGACCTAGCGAAGAAGCATCTGAAAAGTGTTTCAGTAAGGCCTTTTAGCTATCTCCATAAGGTTCTCCTTATGTTATGGCTTGAAAAACATCTGGCTGTCACTTGAGACGCTATTTTGAGGGAATTGAGCCAACCCCATTCAGTGTTTTGGACCCATCGAAAAGGTCTTGGCAGGCTATGCCTACCCGGTATTACGGTGCATGGTAAGTGATATATTTTAAGAATTGTGTAGGACATCCTGTGCCAAACCACTGGTTTGTATTTATGGGAGGGGGTGTTACGGCTCTAGCTGGGCCTCCTGAAACTGCCCTTGAGTGGGTGTAGTGTTTTCTCTCTGCCTCCTCCTCTCTTGCTCCACCCCTGTCTCTTTCTCACTGTTCTTTCTCCCCAGGACACAGCTGCCGCTCTCGTTTACCACCTGGGTGCAGTCAGCAATCTCCTTTCTGAGGTCATATAAGCTGGGGATGAACTGGATGTGAGAGGGTGGTTTTCTCTGGTGTCACGGCTTTGTATTCTAGGCAATAATAATGGTTTATATAGTGCTTTTCTAGGCACCCAAAGCACTTTACAATTCCACTATTCATTCACTACAGGCAAGCTATAGTTCTAGCCACAGCTGCAGACTAGTGATGGGTCATTCGCGAACGAAATGGCTCTTAGAGCCGGATCTTTGAAGTGAACTACGCGAGCCGGCTCCTTATCGCCAGCCGTCGGTTTTTTCTTTTTCTTTCTCTCACCCTCTCTCTCGCCCTTTTTTCCGCTTCACTCTGCATGCGAGCCAGGGGCGGTAATTACACTCAGTAGCAGAGGAACAGAGCGGGAGGGAGAGAGAGAGAAAGAGAGCCAGGGACAACAACGTCACATTAGAAAGGTATAGTAATCATCCACAACTATTTTCAGTTGCAGATGATAAAGGAGTCAGTAAGTTTATTCATGCAGGCCCATATGACAGAGAATATGCATGTTCTTTTTGTTTTTCATTTTTTAATTTATATTTAATTTATATTTAATTGTGTTGTGGTTTGCAGTGTTTAAATTTGTAAAAGGAAAAAGCTGAAAATTTAAATAGTTGAAATGTGACTAGTTGGTTTTTGTATTATATGATTTATTTATTACATTTTATGTGGAGTGAATAAATAAAAGTATATCTACGGTGACCCCCAGAGACAAAGCACGTAAAAACTCCAAAACACGTAAAAACTCTATAGCACGTACAAACCCCGAAGCACGTACAAACTGTAAAACACGTAAAAACTGTAAAACACGTAAAAACTCCATAGCATGTAAAAACTCCAAAACACGTACGAACTCTGAGGCACGTACAAACCCTGAAGCACATACAAACTCCAAAACACGTAAAAACTCCAAAACACGTACAAACTCCGAAGCAAGTACAAACCCCGAAGCACGTACAAACTCTAAAACACGTAAAAACTCAGTAGCATGTAAAAACTCCAAAACACGTACAAAAGAAAACAGAAGTGCTCCAGGATGCTAGGCGCAGTGTTGAGCTTTTGTTACCTAGTGGCTACACAAGCCAGCAAGTACTAACGACCGGATTTGGTGTGTGGTAGTAGCAGGTAAATGAACATTTTTTTAAAATTATTTGATTACATATGAGTGCTTGTGTATAAATACACAAACAACAATTGTGTAATTTAAGTGATCTAAGTAGCTCTATTTTGGAAGTTCAGTTCATGCTAGACATGTGCTTTGGAGTTTGTACGTATTTTCTCTCTAGGGGCCACCGCATATATTTATATATAAATAAAACCACTTTTTTTTTACATTAGTAATTTCTTTTGTGCATAATTTTATATTATTGTTAATAATAAATTAATTAAAGCAACAAAATAACCTGAAGAGCCGGTTCGGAGCCGAAAGAGCCGGTTCTTTTTAGTGAGCCGAACCGAAAGAGCCGGTTCTCTAAAAAGAGCCGGAAATCCCATCACTACTGCAGACTGACAGAAGCGAGCCTGCCATATCGCGTCATCGGCCCCTCTGGCCATCACCAGTAGGCGGTAGGTGAAGTGTCTTGCTCAAAGACACAACGACCAAGACTGTCCAAGCCGGGTCTTGAACCAGCAACCTTCCGATTACAAGACAAACTGCCAACTCTTGAGCCACGATCTGGTGTGATCGTGGCTCAAGAGTGTTATTGTCCTGCCTGTGGTGTGGAGTTGTGGAAGCAGTGTGCAGTGTAGCTGCTACATGTGGGCAGTGTAGGCTTGTGGGCCTCAGCAGCAGTAAAGCTGCTGCTAGTGACAGGGTGAGCTTATAGGCCCCTGGAAGTGCCTCGTGGAGTTTTTTGTTTGTTGTTGTGTCCTTTGTTGTTGAAACCTTTTTCTTTTTCTATTGTTAATGGTAAAACAGTGTTGCCGGCTATTTATGTTAAGGTTCTCAATAATAAAAACTATTTTATTTACTAAACACCTCTGTCTGTTCTCCTTTCATTATGTTCTGGACCCATTTGTTACCAGTCCCACACACACCTAGACCTTCATCGTGTGGTCATAACACTGTGGAAAAGAAAAGTGGACGACCACAAAGCTGCCACCTGCTTTCAGGGCAGACTGACTCGCTTTACCACAGAGCACAAAGCAAATATTCTCTCACAACATAGAAACTATTATTGGCAAAACCAGTTCAGACTGTGGTGAGAGGTGTCACCAGTTTCAGACTACAGTGAAACTAGAATCATGTGGTCAACATATCGTCATGGCACAGAAACAAACAAATTAACTTTATAAAGTCATAAATGAATTATAGCTGCTGAGATAGACTGTATTTAAAATGTTGAAGTCACATAAACATAAGAAAAAGTCAAAGGGTAAATATAGAGGAAAACAGTGAATTATACTGGAACAGAAGTTCTGAATATCATTAAGATTCACTTTAAATGAGATGATGGTCTGTGAGCAGAGTTTAGACAAATTGCTTTTCCAGATGATGTCTCCATGTTCCTTCCTGTTTTTTTTAAAGAAACATGAGCAGCTCTGTGTTGAAACACCTGCAGCTGAAGTGTTTCTTTCTTTCAGAAACAGGATGCTGGATGACTGCAGAGCTGTTAGCTTCAACCACAGACCACAAACACTCCAGCTCACAGTGAACAACACTCCATTTTTTTAGACTGAGTTTAGTATACAGGTGGAAGTTCATTTTTATTAATTTGGGTTGCTATAAAATGTTTATTTTACTTCATAAATAATTACAAATGAAAAAAATACTTACAGGCCACAGAAACCTGTGATATAAAGAAATTCCCACAATATAAATTTAGACATAACCGCAATATTGCCACAAGCCATTCAGATCATGTACAACAGTTCCAAGAGCTTGGTCCATATAATTGGCAATAAATCAAACTCATTCATTCTTCGTGTTGGACCCTTTTCCTAATTTTCACGGACAGAATATCAAGGCATAGGCAGGTGGTGGAGAGCTTCCACTTTGAAACAATCTCATCTCTGCTTTTTATGGATGATGAAGTTTTTTGACATCTTCACGGGTAACTCTTTGCAGCCAAATGTTCAGGTGCAGGAATGAGAATTAGCAACTCCTACATGTTAAGTATCTTGTTAAGGAATGAAGGGAGAAACTAATATTATGAGATTTTATTATAAAACTTGCTTTCTAAAGATGTCTTTATATATTTTCATATCCTGACTTTAATAAAAATGTTTTTGAAAATGGCGCAGTACTGTACCTTCTCTTTGTCTGATTGGTTTTGTTGTGGAATGTGGCGTGGTGGATTAATTCTGAGAATCTTCCACAGGAGGAGAGAGTGATGAAGGAAGAGTGATGAAGATGGAACCAGGAGGAGAGGTGTGGGTGGAGGTGTGGATGTAGGTGGAGGTGTGGATGTAGGTGGAGGTGTGGTGGTGTCTTCCCCTAAAATAAAGCAAACACAGTCATTAAGTTGTCGTCACATTGTGAATGTTGAAAGCTGCAGAAACACAGACAGGTGAGTGTGTCACCTGTGACAGTGATCCAGCTGGATGGAGACTCTCCATGACCGCTGATGTCACACTTGTAGAGGCCTTCATCAGACCTGGAAACATGCTGGATGGTCATGTGACCTGTAGGCTGCTTGCTGATGAGGGAGCCATCTTTATAGAAAGCAGCTGGGAGGTTGGAGGGAGTGGTCTTTGTTTTACAGAGCAGAGTGACGTCATCTATTCAATTCAACTCAATTCAATTTTATTTATATAGCGCCAAATCACAACAAAAGTCGCCTCAAGGCGCTTTATATTGTACAGTAGATCGTACAATAATAAATACAGAGAAAAACCCAACAATCATATGACCCCCTATGAGCAAGCACTTTGGCGAAAGTGGGAAGGAAAAACTCCCTTTTAACAGGAAGAAACCTCTGACAGAACCAGGCTCAGGGTGCTGCGACCGGTTTGGGTGAAAGAAGGAAAACAGGATAAAGACATGCTGTGGAAGAGAGACAGAGATTAATAACAGATATGATTCAATGCAGAGAGGTCTATTAACACATAGTGAGTGAGAAAGGTGACTGGAAAGGAAAAACTCAATGCATCATGGGAATCCCCGGCAGCCTACGTCTATTGCAGCATAACTAAGGGAGGATTCAGGGTCACCTGTCCAGCCCTAACTATATGCTTTAGCAAAAAGAAAAGTTTTAAGCCTAATCTTAAAAGTAGAGATAGTGTCTGTCTGCCGAATCCAAACTGGAAGCTGGTTCCACAGAAGAGGGGCCTGAAAACTGAAGGCTCTGCCTCCCACTCCATCACAGGGAGGACAGGACTCTGCAGGATCACTGATCCACCTCAACACAGAGACAAACTACAGCATTTCATCCATTTACACACAGCTTCATCAACACTAACTCCACACACTCAGCTTACCAGTGACTGTCAGGTTAACCATGTTACTGATGGGACCCTCTCTGGACTCACACCAGATGAAAAGGTTTGCTCCTTGTTACCTCAGGTCAGGGAACGGGTCCTAACTCTGTGCCCATAAGCTTAACGACAGTTCAGAGTTCCTGGAATTCCTGTGTTTGATGCTTGAGGTTATTTTACCTGGGGACTCAGTCATCTTATTGGGAGACTTAAGTTTAGGCACTGACATTTAGACCTGGAGGGGTCCCACTGAACGGCCTGCCAGATCTGAACCAGAGTGGTGTTTTCTTTCTCGACTGCTCTGTAAACCCCAGTCTGTCCATAATGAACACTGTGAGACGTTAATGGGTGTCCATTATGGGTAATGGGGCTGTTTATCAATTTTATAATCATATCATATTGCATGGCCATATTTTTCGGGGTGCTGAGCTATTAACAGATCACTGTCTAGTAATCAGTTGGATCGGATGGCAGGGGAGGATGCTGGACAGACCTGGGGCGCCTAAACGTATAGTCATGGTGTGCTAAAAATGCCTGGCTAAGGCCCCAATTCACAAGATCTTAAACTCCCAACTCCGGCAGAGCTTTAGCAGTGGTCTGAGGGAGACTTAGAACATTGAATCCAATGGACCATGTTCATCACCTCCATTTCTGAAACTGCTGCACTGAACTGCAGCCGCAAGGTGGTTTGTGAATGTCATGGTGGCAATTGCCTAACCAGATGGTGGACACTGGAGGTGAGGGGAACCATCAAGCTGAAGCAGGAGTCCTGCTGGGCTTGGTTAGCTTGTGATATTCTGGAAGCAACTGATAGGTACCAGCAGACATGGAACGCAGCTCAGGTAATGGCTGAAGCAAAAACTCAGGTGTGGGTGGAGTTTGGAGAGGCCGTGCAAAAAGACTTTCAGACTCCCTAGAAGAGATTCTGGTAAAGATTAACTTAATGTAATGGCGTTTTAAAAACAACAAACAGACATACATGTAATAATTCTTTTTAAAACAAGATCATCTCATTTATTACAGAGTAGAGTGAACATGTAACATTTAAGAAACACAGTCAGGAGTAAGAAGTACTTTCTGCTTACACTCTGCACTCTGCAGATCAACACCTGAAGCTAAAGCCTTTTTCAGTTTCTCCCACATTCACAAGCAGTCAGTGCAGCCGATGGACCCAAATATTTGACAGAGCAGATGTTTTTGTAACAATATCATATTATCAACCTAACACTCATCACATGAGTATTTTATTTCCTTGGCCGTTATATTATTTCTCTTTATGGTTGTGCCACACTTATGTGCCATCTCGTTCTCAGGCCTGTTCATTAACTTATAAAATTAAACAATCAATTAATGAAAATGTCTTTGTGTGTTCTCTGTAATGAAAAAAAATCATGTATCTGCGAGCCACAACCAAATTGGAACAAGAAATTTATCGTCTCTCATTTTGGTCAAACCCACAGAACCACACAGGAAAAAGAAGCGAGAACAAGCTTTCATTCCTACTGCAGAGAAATCACACCTCTGCTGCGTGAACAACAACCAACACACAAAAATAAAAGAGTAAAGTTACTGAGAACATAAGAAAATGTTAGCACATACAGGTTCCCACTGTTGACTTTGCAGCAAAATAAATGTGTAAAGCTCCAGTTAAAATATAACCTGATTTTTTTTTTAAATAAATACATTATACACATTTTGTAACAAGCGGATGCAACTTTTGGTCTGAGGTACTGGCTTGATCAGCAGCTGCTGGTGGACTACTTCAGTGAAGAGTAGAAGACGTCTGGCTCTGGTTTAAAGTCTGAACAAACACACACAGTTCAAACAACACAAAACATGATTAGAAGCTTTGTAGTTTTACTTTGACTTGAACTGTTCCTTTGATTGGTGCTCTCACTTGGTTTTGGCTCTCTCTGCGATAGAGTATCACCTCCGGTTCCTGTGACATTGCAAATCACAAAAGTGATTGACCATATTTAAACTGCTGTAAATTACATTTTGGTCAAATAAAATATTTATTGGCCAAATAAATTAGAACTATGGTCATACTTGTTGCAATTTCTACTGCCCTCTCTACAATGTCTATCTTAATAATAATATATATAATAATAATAATAATATATCTATATATATATAGATATATATGTATGAGGGGCCGTACAAGCCAAAATTCATTCTTTCACTCTCACACACATACATTTTTCTTTCACATACATATACTTTCACTCTCATATAGTTTTATTTTAATTTTTATATTTAGATATTTTTATTCTCATGTTTACACATATTTAACACACACATTGCAATATTGTGCTCTCTTATACATGTATTTTAATGTACATATTTACAAATTTTCACTCTAACATACATGCATTTTCATTTATGCATTCCTACATTTTGCTCTCATTTACATGCATTCAATATGCATTTAATCTCACAAATAATATAAGAAGAGAATGCATACATGTCAGAAGAAAATATATGCATGCAAGAGAATAATGTATGTGAATGAAAGAGTATAGTGGAAACGGAAGGAGTTTAATGGAAACGGAAGGCAGGGTGTCTGTACCGCTGTGATTGGCTGAGAAGCACGCGCGGGTCACTTTCAAGTGTCTGACAGCATGGAGGGGGGAGAAGAAACTCGAGTTCTTCAGCAAGCTATCGGGGCGTTAAGAAATATTTTATCATCTCCTGAAACGGTCACATCATTGTCACTTGATCGAGAGCAGCAGCTTTTACAGCTCTCTTGGTTGTTGATCTCCCACTTTGCGCCAGAAAGAGGAAACCAGCGGATGTCACGCTAAACAACAGCAGCATGTTCAAGCTTGATCAGCTGTTGTTAGAATTTATTTTAAATTATTTTCTAGTATCAGCTGATGTTTGCTGGAGCCACAGCTGTAAAAGCTGCTGCTCTCGATCAAGTGACAACGATATATATGGCACTTTGCCAAAAACTAATTGTGACTTATGACAGGAATGTTTTTTGTAGCTCAAGATGACTTGATATCATTAATTTGACATATATTTAACATAATGTAGGCAAACAAAGATTGGATTAATTATAAGGTAGGTAAAATCATTCAGTCTATAAAATTTTTGCAAAACAGGTCATTTTTTTCATTTTATATATAAGCTCTTTAAAAATCGTGTTCACTAAAACCTGTTTACCAATATAAGTAACAATATTAAAAATGTAAAAAAAAAAAAAAACACATACAGAGAGAGGGAGAGAAAGAAAAACGCATCGAAACACGGGAAATCACTTTTTGGCAGACAATACCTGTACACCACTAACCTGCTCATTTGTCTAATTGTTTTCCCCAACTTGACAACACATCCGCCAGGGATCAAATTCAATAAAATCATAACTTACGTTGGCAGCAATGACGCCCAGTTACGTCTAAAGGAGGTCACTAAAATCAATATTGAATTTGTGTGCAACTTTGCCAAATCAATGTTGGACTCTGTAGTTTTTTCTGGTCCCCTCCCCAATAAGACCAGGAGTGACATGTTTAGCAGCATGTTCTCCTTAAATTGCTGGCTGTCTGAGTGGTGTCCCAGAAATGATGTGGGCTTCATAGATGAGACTATAAACTATTAAATGAATTAATAATTGATCAACAAATCGATTTACTCTGTTTTACAGAAACCTGGTTAAAGCAGGATGATGCACCCTGGATCCAGTGCAGGTGGTGGGAGACAGAAGGATTCTGGCCAAAATAACATCTCTGATGGACAGAGTCTCCCACCCCATGCATGTAAATGTTGCTGAACTGCAGAGCTGCTTCAGTGACAGAGTGCTGCATCCTAGATGCATGAAGGAGCGTTTCCGCAGGTCCTTCCTCCCTGCAGCTGTCAGACTGTGCAATTAGAACTGCTCCCAACAATCATAGATGTTTACATCAGCGCTGTAATTTGCACTGTTTTATCAACCAATTCACTCTATAACCTGGGTTTGACTCTTATGTGTATTTATTTTGTTTTTAATTTAATAACCATACAGTATGCTGTTTTGGTAACCATTGTCCTTCATGTAAATATCTAAAAATTGTGTATGTTTCTGTTCTGTGTCCGGTTTGTTTGTATATCTGTGTCTTTCTTGCTGCTGTTGCATCCAAATTTCCCCTTGTGGGAGAATTATGGATTTGATCAATTATGACTTTCCCTGCCGGATACACGATGGACGGGTGGCATAACTGGAGGGTCGTGTGCCTGGCGGGACTGTCGATCGAGGACGCTGAAGACATCTACCTATTCGGAACCATGATAACAGGGTTCTTGCTGATCGGAGCTGGCTTGGCCCTGGCTTATCTGAGAATTAAGAGAGCGGAACCGGCTGTTCAAACCCCCACAAGGCTGCCCGCTGAAATTGAAACGATTGGACGAGGCGCGAGTTCTCAGAAAGGGCTCACTGAATGCAACATGGTTAACAGCTTGGAGGCGCTTACGACTGCAGTGAATGCTCAAAATAACACCTCTGAGCGTATATTGGATCACATCAGGAAAGAATCCTCCCAAAACAACAACTCAGGGAGGAAGCTGGATTACATCTCGGTTCAGTTGGCTGCGGTCGTGAGGTCTCAGAATCTGCTCTGTGAGCAACAGAGTGACAAGATCACGGGATCGACGGCTAACAACATCATGGAGAAACTCGAAGCTATAAAGAGGGAAATTGAGAGACCAGTGTCGGAGTGCTAAAAACAGCTTGAAATTCTAATGAGTTGTTTGCAAAAGAAAAATCACCATCATAATGCGGCTACCCCTTCGGCGTCAGCTGTGGCCTCAAGGCTGGAGCTGAACAAAATCTCCCTGATAATGACTGTGTTGAGTCTGTTCCTTCCCATCCTATGCAAGGCCACCTGAGTTGGCTGGAAGACTGTTTAGCAATTTTTCACACCAGCCTATTAATCAACCAAAGACCAAAACAGCCTTGTCCACCCCAGCTCTAACACTCAGAAATCAGTCTTACTTGTTATCATCTATCGTCCACCTGGGCCTTACACAGAGTTTCTCTCTGATTTCTCAGACTTTTTATCTGATTTAGTGCTCAGCTCAGATAAAATAATTATTGTGGGGGATTTTAACATCCATGTAGATCAGGGGTCTCAAACTCTCGGCCCGGGGACCACTTGCGGCCCACATCACCCCTACCTGTGGCCCTGTATATTGAAGAAATATAATGCACTTTGACCCTTGAAGTTACTTTTTTGTTAGAGAGGATTTTTTGGTTGTTGAGTGCAATGTTAAAATAAGTTCTTTAAAAAGCAAAAAAAAAGTTAAAAATAAATAATAATATGCAGACAACAAGAGCAGAGAGTACAAACACACTGAGGGATTGATACGCTGTGTTAGTTCAGTGAGAGATTTATTTAGAAAGAAAACAATTTTCACTAGCAGTCAAAAACCAATGTGTACACTTGTGTCTGCAGTTTTATTTTGTTAAATACGAAACAAATTATAGTAAGAAATGCTGCCACATGTCTGGCCAGAAAGACATTACAAATTTGTTTATTTGGTAGTCTATTGAAAGGCTAAAAAATGTATTCACATTTGCAGTTTTGTCTTGTTATACATTATTTGAAATTTAAAAACAAAAATAAATACTACATTTTTGGAAAATGTCTTGTTTGTTTCTTTGGGGGGTTTTTTACTACTTGAACACTAAAGTGGCTCTCCAGTGAGATGACAGTGCCAACAGTGGCCCACAGCTCTAATTAAGTTTGAGACTCCTGATGTACAGGGGGGCTATTTGTATGGATACACCGTAATAAAATGGGAATGGTTGGTGATATTAAAGAACTGTTTGTGGCACATTAGTATATGTGAGGGGGCAAACTCCTCAAGATGGGTGGTGACCATGGTGGCCATTTAGAAGTCGGCCATCCTGGATACAACTTTTGTTTTTTCAATAGGAAGAGGGCCATGTGACACATCAAACCTATTGGTAATGTCACAAGAAAAACAATGGTGTGCTTGGTTTCAACATAACTTTACATAAACAAATTGGAGTCTATTAGATAGATATGATACAAACCACTGCAGTGCAGTACCTGTAATACCTACAGCATGTTCTAATCGCTCTAATAGGATATTATGATCAACAGTATCGAACGCTGCACTAAGGTCTAGCAGGACAAGCACAGAGATGAGTCCAATGTCAGAGGCCATAAGAAGATCATTTGTAACCTTCACTAAAGCTGTTTCTGTGCTGTGATGCCTGTCTTCAATAATTAAAGGCCAACTGTTTAACTTTTGCTTTTGCTTTCTCTCTCTCTGTTTTTATTGGGTGAGTGAGCAGTGAGCAGCGGTATATTAGTGAATGGAGACGTGGGTATGCAAAATTTAACCAAATGAGCTATGGATAGAAAAAAAAATCAAACTTAAAATTAAACCTTGTGGTTTAACTGTTGATGTTGTCTTGACCAAACAAAATTCTGTCTAATAGATATGAATGAAACAGATAATTGATTAAAATGTTGTGTACTGAAGAGTCAAAAGATGTGATAAACTGATGGTTTAGAGTCTGCAGTATGAGTTATTGGCTAACAACTTGTACTTAGACTGACCTCATTATTAGTAATTTTGGTCATTTCTGGTCACCACTGAAACAGTAGATATTTTTGTCTATATTTGAATAGAAAACTGACAGATTTCAGTTCAATTTCCAGAATACATTTTACTGAAAATATTTATAATTATGAGCTTCATAATCTGTATCTCATAGGCTTAAAAAAAAGTGCACCGATTAAATGCAGCTGTATTGTCTCTAATCCGGTTGTTCAGTCTGACGTCACTAGCCGTGTCTGGGCCTAAACTCTGCTGTAGGTCCATATATCAAATGATCACTGTGGCATTACTGAGAGTTAAAACACTGTCTAAAGTCTTTCATCTTTAATAAAATGATCAGCGTTCTGCTCTACCAGGTGTAACAATTGAGTTTAACATCCAGGCATCCATGAAAACAGAATTTATGACATTTAAGGAAGTTAGAAGTTAGCAGGAAGTTAGCTCGCTAGCTTCTATCTAAATACAATATAGCATGTCCTGACTGCGGGGTTTAGAAACAAATTAAAACGTACAGCTCTGCTATCACTTCCAACATAAATGAAGACAGAAAACTAAACAGCAGTGACGTTTGTAGGGTTACTGAAGTTTGGCTAGCTGGTACATAATGATGTGCTACGTGACCGCTAGCGACACAGCTATGTTAGCATAATATAAACAAGCTAACTTTTTTCCACTCGATAAAAGTTAACGTGAGTGTTCTCGGTGGTCAGGAACAAATGTAATCGCATGGCAGGATGCTGTAAAAGAACTTAACTTCAGCCAGGATATATCCTGATATATAATCCATCCACAATACGATGTTAGTCATTCATATACTGTGCATGGGCTGTGCTGTAGTTACATTGTAAGGTTTTAAAAACTGGGCTTAAATAAATGATTAGCGGTAATAAAAGCCGAGGGAGGTCAACAGTGATCACTGACTATTTTTAGGAGCTTTTTGAGATTAAATGGAAGAAAATACAAAACATTAAACATGTTAACAACACAAAACCCATATTAAACGCAGACTACTTTAGGCCCGGAAGTAGGATTCATCGCGTCATCACTGAACAACCGGATTGTCTAATTCTTTCACAGAAAGATCAGAAGCTTGAGTGATAGTATCATTAGCATAAAAACTGAAAGAAGCTAGCATAGCTCTGTCAAATGGTAAATGGCCTGCATTTGTATAGCGCTTTACTTTGTCCCTAAGGACCCCAAAGTGCTTTACACTACATTCAGTCATTCACCCACACACTGGAGATGGGAAGTTACATTGTAGCCACAGCTGCCTGGGGCGCACTGACAGAGGCGAGGCTGCCGGACACTGGCGCCACCAGTAGGCAAATAGGGGCTAGTATTTGGCATGCAGCCAGAAGGCAGCCTGGGATCGAACCACTGACCTTCTGAATAGTGGCTGACCTGCTCTGCTATGTGAGCTACAGCCACCACAAAGTTAAAGAGGAGCTGTACCTCTGGTCCTCTTTGTTCTGATGACTGGTTCTCCATAACAGACGTCTTCAGTTCTCACTGCTGAGTAGATTTCAGCTCGATTATTCTCTGTAGAATTAAACACATAATTTAAAACAGATACAACTACAGTAGTGCAATAATATAACACTAGAACTGCTGTAAATTATTTTCAGGTCTGTATAAAGCAAAATGTATTCTTGAGCAGGAAGCTGAAGTGCAGGAGAGCAAAGTTATAACGTACAAAGAGATGAAGCCAGTATCTCACTTTTGGGGGGTTTTCTTGCCCTGCTGTGAAACAAAGAAGTGGCGAAGAAGTAGCTACTGTGGTTTTAGATCAGACTGTATACAATTATTAGTATGTTTTTTTAATTCTCAGAGTATCAAATGAACATAAAACTGGTGTCTGTTAATATTTCTAGACCCTTGCTTTACATTTAACACAGTTTGTCACTTTCTTTTTTAAAATTAGCAGCTTTTTAAATTTATTTTATTTATTTATCATAAACAAATTGTGGGCTAACAGCAAAGGTGTTAGCGTCTGTTAACCACAGACCAAACAGTCCAGCACACAGTGAACACAGTGTTGTTCACTTTTATCATCACGATTAAGATCATAAAGTTGCTCAATTTAATACAAAGGAAACTATTTAAATAAAAACTGTATAGTATTAAATCCCCAAAAGTTGATTTGTTCATCTGGATGTAGCTTTTTTCACTGGGAGAAACGTTTCGTCACTCATTCAAATGACTTCTTCAGTCTCAGCTGACTGCAGGTTTCCCAACGTTATAAACGGTACATTTGCTTAGCATTTACTTGGACGTCATGAAGACCTAATGCACTTCACACTTCTGCCATACATGTGTCAAATTATCTAACATTATAGCTTCATTAACATCACAGCCCAGAGCATCAATGTGATCACCATCTCTGGCTTCTGACACATGAGCATTGAACAAACCAATCATCAACTTCTGAGGCTTAAAAGGCAGAAAAAATGGGTCCATGTGTCAAAAGTGAGGCACCTTAAGCTGCTAGCTATCAGCTAGAATTCACCTCAGCCAATTAAAGTGCCTGAACTGGACCTACTGTTGGAGCCTCTGGGAGAGGTTTTAATGACACTGTCTCAGCAACAATATGGCTGCTGAGCTGTGCAGTTAATTATAGTAAGAGACAAAAAAAAAAAAAAAAATAAAAGAATTAAAATGAAGTATCCCTCTTTCCTTTGACTGGCAGTTGTTGACAGTTTGATATTCTGATGTCACTGTACTTTATGTCATCTTCTGCAGCTTCTTCTTGAGCTCCTTAGATGTGCCAAATCAACAGCAAATTAATTTTTCTAATTAGGTTTAAAGAAAACTGAAAGTGTTATTTGATCTGTAATGTTAAAGAGTTAGTTGCACAGGTAAGCAATGAAAATCTAATCATGAGGACTGAAAAACAATCTCTAAATTATCCTGCAAAATAAAGACAAACTCAACAAGTCTAAATCTCACCTTCAGGTTTTCTGTGAACACATCGTCTCACCAGCAGAACCAGTAACACCAGTAGAACCACAACACAGACTGATCCAACACATGACAACACAGAGAGAACAAGCAGAGAGGTGGAGGTAGGTGGAGGCGTAGATGTAGGTGGAGGTGTGGTGGTGTGTTTGTCTAAAATAAAGCAAACACAGTTATTAAGTTGTCGTCACATTGTGAATGTTGAAAGCTGCAGAAACACAGACAGGTGAGTGTGTCACCTGTGACAGTGATCCAGCTGGATGGAGACTCTCCATGACCGCTGATGTCACACTTGTAGAGGCCTTCATCAGACCTGGAAACATGCTGGATGGTCATGTGACCTGTAGGCTGCTTCCTGATGAGGGAGCCATCTTTATAGAAAGCAGCTGGGAGGTTGGAGGGAGTGGTCTTTGTTTTACAGAGCAGAGTGACGTCATCTCCCTCCATCACAGGGAGGACAGGACTCTGCAGGATCACTGATCCACCTCAACACAGAGACAAACTACAGCATTTCATCCATTTACACACAGCTTCATCAACACTAACTCCACACACTCAGCTTACCAGTGACTGTCAGGTTAACCATGTTACTGATGGGACCCTCTCTGGACTCACACCAGTAAACTCCACTGTCCAATGGGAACACAGTGATGTTACAGGAAGAACCAGCTGGTTTTCCCCACCCATCTCCACACTGAGTCCTCTGTTGTTTGCTTGTGTTTCTCCTCAGAGTCCATCCAGCAGAGCTGTCGTCCTCCTCACAGCTCAGAGACACAAAGTCTCCTTTAAAGAACTGAGAGCTGCTGGGACTCACAGTCAGACGAGCTGTGAGGGTAACAATGAAAAACCAATGGCCTGTTTATTTTATCAAATCAGACACAATTGTTAGCATGTTTTGCTTCATCAGTTGTCTTATCAATTTTATTTCTGAGATCCATTCTCGAAACATCAACCCAAGAATAAACACAAATAGTTTAGGTTTGCAATACATGAAATCACTACAGAGGATTACCAGCAGATAAAATAAGTAAAAATAAGTACAACAATTTCCTCAGTAAATATATTTCTAAAGTTGCTACTCACAGCAGATGTAGGTGACAACCAATCCAATCCACACATGCAAACAAATTTAACCATAGATATCCATAAATTGTATGTGATAATGAGAAATCACCAGGCATGGGCAGTCATGAAACCAGCTAAAATCTATAATAACAATAATAATGAGAAAGCAAAGAAAGCAATCCTGCCACTTAGTGCAAATTAATATCAGCTGGTTCACTTCCAATAAGTTGCCGGTTCGAGCCCCGGCTTGGACAGTCTCGGTCGTTTTGTCGTTGAGCGAGATACTTCACCCGTTGCCTACTGGTGGTGGTCAGAGGGCCCGGTGGCGCCAGTGTCCGGCAGCCTCGCCTCTGTCAGTGCGCCCCAGGGTGGCTGTGGCTACAATGTAGCTTGCCATCACCAGTGTGTGAATGTGTGAATGACTGGATGTGTAAAGTGCTTTGGGGTCCAGGGGACTAGTAAAGCGCTATACAAATACAGGCCATTTACCAGGCCAATATGTGTCTCATTATCAAAGTGTCACACAAGAAACATCTCATGATGGTTAAAACCAATGAATAGTTAAAGATAACTGAATAATATCAATTATTATAATGAACAGAGGGTAAGTAAGCTTTAACCAAGACAAGAAGAAGAGGGTCAAACTGACGAGTGGATTACTTGAATTTTTGAATAAGGTCAGAAATGTTAGAAACAGCGAAAAGTTTCAAAATTGAAAGTGTAACAGGGCGTGAGGCAACTGATGAAGACAAAGTGTTGGTGCATCTTGTCAACTTTAGTGTTTAAAATTTACACTAATATATTAAATGATAAATAGAACAGGATTACAGATGAGATGACAGAAGAAGGTTACTGACCTTGGTTTGTTGTGCAGCTCAGCAGTGAGATCAGAACTAAAGAGAAATGACACTCAGGTTGATTTGAGGAGAACATAAAGAACAACTCCACACAAACAGCTGACAAACACACAAACTCATAACCATACTGGAAAATAAAATGGTACTCTACCACAGCTGTTATAAGATGAGTACAGGTCATCAGTCCATTACAGGCATTCACACCTACAGCCACTTTAGATTCATCAGTTAGTCTAACATGTCTTTGGACTGCGAGAGGAAACCTACACAGACACTAACCACTGCACATCTGTAACTGATAAATTACATATCTTTATCTTTATCTTTATCTTTTTAAATCGTTTTTTAAACTTAGTTATTCACAAGTATCAATGCAATTTTTACTGTTCCCCCAGTTTGTTTCTTAAAAGCAGCTCTTTATGTGCACTTATTTTAATGTGAGTGTATAAATTATCAACTACTCTTAATTATCACAGTAAAGTCGTGTCTCCACTGTTTCCTCGACTCCTGAGCAAAGATAAAGAGTCAGTTCAGACCTGCAGTTGGTCCTCGTGGTGTTTTGAACTTGAATTCAGCCTGATTTGTTTTTCATGTCTTCTCCTCCATCATCAGTTATCAGGAGAGCAGACAGTCAAAGTACAAGAATTCAAACAAACACAGAGATTCTACTTACAGAGCAGACACAGCACAGATGTTTCCTTCATCGTCCTTCTCACTCATTTGAGCTTTTTCTCATTTCTCTCACTGACACCAAGTAAAGCCCGCCCTCTTCCTCTGAGCACCAGCTTTCTATTGGTTCAAACAGACTTTCTTGTCTAAAGATAGAAGTGAATACAATTCTTTAAATATACTGTTTGCCAGTGAAAAATGTGAAGTGTTTTTTTTTTAATAATTTGAATTAAAACACTGACTTAGATCTGACACACAAACAAACAGCACCAATGTGTCATGATTAGGCTGTGTGCAGGCAGGAGAGGACCCAAATGCAAACTCACGGGGAATAAACTCAAAAGCATCGCTTTATTGTAGACTCAACTAAACTACACAGTGCGGCACACAGGGGAACACACAGCATGGGGGTGATTGCAACACTGACACAGAGAAACACAGGGCTTAAACGCACTGGGAAATAACGAGGAGAACGAGACACAGAAAGAGAGCACAGCTGGGGGAAATCAGAACTGTAGAGACAAGGAAGCAAAGTAGGATAAGGTCTGTGTCACATGAAACACAGACCTTCAAAGTAAAACAGTAAGTAGCACAGACGCAGACCTGACTAGGGGAGACAGAGCAACTAAGAAACATAGAGAACAACAACAAAGATACACAGAGGGCAGCTACTAAATCTCAGAAAACTAAACAGAATACAAGAAAGCTAAATTAAGACACTAGACTATACAATAAACTGGGGCAAAAAAGAGAACTAAGATAATAATACAAAAACTGTGAGACACAAGAAACTCAGCACTGGGCATCGACCCAGGACCGTGATACAAGAGATGATGAGTTTATCATTAAAAGCTAAAAACATCCAGAAGAAACAAGTTTTTTAAAATAATCATATTACACTTAAAAAGTGCAACGTTGCATTAATCCTCCCACATGCTTTGTTTATGGCCACTAGAGGGCGATGTTTGACTTTAAATACTACATAAATACAAGCAGATCATTGATTCTTTTACAGTTCATTATAACAAGCGAATAAATAATACGTTCAGCATGCTTGCTGTTCTTAATGAAATGGCCTTATTTTCTTTAAATCTTAATATAAAAATTAAAATAAATTACTTTAATAAATAAATTTTAAAAAACTTAAAATACTTTGAATTAAAACACTGACTTAGATCTGACACACAAACAACAACACCAAGAGATGATGAGTTTATCATTAAATGTTAAAAACATGCAGAAGAAACAAGTGTTTTAAAATAATGTGATTGTGTTCAATAACTGCAACGTTACATTAATCCTCCCAAACGATTGTTTATGGCCACTAGAGGGTGATGTTTGACTTTAAACACTACATGAATACAATTAGATCATTGATTCTCAGGACAATAATAAAAGAAGGTCTCTGGACTACGTAGTCTAGAGATCAGAGACCAAAATATTGTTGTTGAAAAAGATCAAAGTTAAATAGACCAAAACTCATCACAATGATATTGGTGCTGTTTTGTCATCACAAAAATACTGTACTCTATCTAAAAGTGTGTGTTACTACCATGTGTGGTGATTTATATACATGCACATTATTGTTGTGCTCCAGTAAGACCTTAGCCCTAATGATGACATCATCATCAAGAGATTTGAGTTGAAGCTCAGCTGAACTCAGATTTATGGTTTGTAAAAGTACTGCCATACTTTTAGTGAATGTATTTTGTTTTGCACTACGCATATTTTATATCTCACTAATGTGGAAATTCTCATGTACAAAGTATTGTACTGTATGTTGGTTCCACTGGTGCACCTGAGGGAGATGCACGCCCATGAGCACTGCAAGTTAAAGCAGAAGAGGCCAGGTTAAGTCAGTGGAAGTTCCTAAAAGTATCTGTATCACACCTCAAAGCATGAGTCAGCAAGCGAGGTATGTTTTATTTATTGTACAGATCATTTATCCCCTTCATCTGCTTGACATTCTTTAAGGTCACATGAACACAAAGAGAAGTAGCCAAGCTTAATGATAGATGAACCAACTTATATGAGTTCCAAGCTTAGCATCAGTGTGTGACCCACTAGGATTTGTGGCACCCTTCGTCCTAACAAGAAAACAAATCCTGCAACAGTTATGTCAAGAGAAAGTATGATGGGATGAACCACTCTCAGATTAACTCACACAGTGGGAATCCTGGCTCCTAGATCTTTAAAACCTGTCAAAGGTGAAAGTTCAAAGACAGATCTTATCTGCATACACAGACATTGCACAGTGTGAATTACACCATTTTCTCACACTAGTGTGACAGGCTACAGACAATTTAGTTATTTAAGAGCAGTCACATCCAAAGAGCATGTTCATTGTGCCCTTGTGATGGGAAAGACACATGTAGCTCCAACCAAAGTCACTACTGTCCCGGGACTTGAGTTAACGGTAGTTAACTTAGTAGATGCAGCAAGAACAAGTGTAATGTTATGATTCAAAGGATATGGCCACCCACAAACCCATGACACTAGCATCATGTACCATCTGAAAGTAATCCTGCAGACCATGCATCAAGAGGACTCAGTGTCCAACAGCAACTCAACTCTAACTGGTTTGAATGTGAGCTACCCACTGAAAATGACAAGGTTACTGAAGTCAAGCCTAATGATCCAGAGCTAAAAACAGTACACGTGTTCAACACCAGAGTAGAGGAAAAGAGAACAGCACTAGACCCTCACAAAATTCTCAGACTGGAGAAGAGCTGTTAAAGCTAATGATCATCTATGGAAATTTGTGAAAGATTTTAAAGGAGTCGCACAAAGGTTGCAAACACAAGTGACAGGCAACAAGCAGAACTGTTCATAATAAATCTTGCACAAGAAAACACATTCAGCTCAGAAACTCGAGGGGAGAAGATTCAACTGAAGGATAAGACACACAAGCTGTAAGTCCATTTGTTAATGAGCAGAGAGTACTTAGTGTGGGAGGATGTTTAACAAGAGCAACTCTGCAACCACACATTAAACATCCTGCAATAATCCCCAAATCAAGTCATGTGTCATCTTTACTTACTACAGCTGTTCAAAATCCCACAAGGCTGGCTGACATGATAGATGATTGGCAGAGCTGTGAGTACTCAGACTGTGCTTTTGAACGCAATATGGATAACATCTTGGAGAAGAACAATGGGAATTGAGAGAATTGGTGACCAAGTGATGGACATTAGACCAACTGTAAAATTGGATGCAGTTGTTCGCTAAACCCTACCACGAAATGGAGCAGCAGCAAGGAAGAGAAAAAACTGTCAACAAGCTGAACTATGGATCACAGGATGCAGCAATGCAGGAGACATACTCAAGACCAACGGATGTCAGATCTACCAGAGGATAGAATGGAAACAACACCCCCATTCTCCTATTGTTGCACTGACTGTTTTGGACCTCCTGACCCAGTATGAACCTTATAGATCCCTCAGCTCATCTGGATCCTGTTTTCTATCAGTTCCCAGAGTCAGAACCAGACACAGAGAAGCTGCATTTAGCTTTTATGCTCCATATATCTGGAACAAACTCCCAGAAAGCCTCAGATCAGCTGAAACACTCAGTTTATTTAAATCCAGGTTGAAGATTCACCTGTTCTCAGCTGCATTTGAATAAAACACCAAATCCACACTGTTTTACTTTTAAGCTTAAATATCAAAACTGATTTTATCTACTGTTCCTTTTTTTTTTACTTTAAATGCTTTTATTTGTTTTGTTTTTTTATGTCTCTGTAAAGCACTTTGAATCACCTTGCTGTTAAATGTAAATAAACTTGCCTTGCCTTTTAATATAAAAGAGGGTAGAAAGGATCTTAAAAGGCACGGTCTTCTTTTTACATGTATTTGTTCATGCTGAAATGTTGGATGACCTTACAACCGATGCTGTTATGATTGCATTACGTTGATTTATTTCTATTCGTGGACATGTAAGACAAGTCAGGTGTGACCAAGGTACTAATTTTGTTGGTGCTAAGGGAGATTTTTTTAATGCACTAAAGGATTTTGACAAAGACAGGTTGAAACAATGTGGATTTGAGTTTGTTCTGAACAACCACTCTTCAAGCCACATAGGAGGTGTTTGGCAAATTAGGACTATTGTAAGTGTTTTAACTGCTATTCTAGATCACACTTCTAAGAGACTTCAGTTCCTCACTCAGAACATTCTTTGTGAATTTATGGCTACAGTGAATAGCTGACCATTACCAGTAGCGATCCTAAATGATCCCAGTTTAGAGCATCCTACACCAAATCATGTTCTCATGATGACGTCCAGTCTTATTCTACTTCCTCCTGGAGAATTTGTGAGCATGGACCTGTACCTAAGATGGAGAAGGGGCCAAGTTCAATTTTTAGCCACTGAATTCTGGACAAGGTGGAAGAAAGGAATATCTTCTCAATCTTCAACAGAGACAAATCTGGCAAAAAGATAAAAGGAGTGCAAAGGTGAAGGACATTGTTATTCTTCAAAAGGACAATTCTCAGAGGAACAGGTAGAAACTAGCACGAGTAACAGAGGTATATCCAAGCACAAATGGAAGAATTATAAAGGTTCAGCTTTTCCTCAGTGATTCAACCTTGGATAAGGATGAGACTGTCAAACCAGTGTTTGACAGGCCAGTACACAAAACTGTGTTATTGCTAGAAGCAGAATGAAAGCTAAAATGTAAACATGTGGAGGAGTTTTACTGCCATGCTTTTAGTTAATGTATTTTGCTTTGCACTATGCATATTTTGTTTGTCATTACGTCATTTATTGTGGAAATTTTCATGTACAAACATTTGTACTGCATGTTGGTTCTTCTGGTGCACCTGAGGGAGATGCACACCCACGTTGATGTATGAGCCTGTTAAAGCAGGAGAGGCCAATTTAAGTCAGTGGAAGTTCAACTTCATGCCATCAGCAAAAGAACTCTTTCCTGACTTGAGAAGAGATGCAGAGACACTCAGAGAGCAGGTTTATGATCAGGTTTAATTTGAGTGGGTTTTTCAGTTCCACCTGTTCTTCATATCTGCTCAGTGATTTGATTTCAGCTCAGATAAAATTTGCATGAACTGGTCACAAAGGTTTGTTGCAGCCACAGAAAATAAATGAGTAAAGACTGAAATAAAGAAAAGAATTAAAGAAAAAACTACTAATATTTTCAAGACTTTATTAGCAATGAACAAACAAAGTCACAGAAAAAAGAAAATAAATGAATCAATAATATACAACCTTGGGCTTGAAATGTTAAAACTGCAGTAACAGACTCAAGAGTTTCCTTCATGAAAGTAAAGCTCAAAGTTTCACAGGTCAGAAAGGAAACATCTGACTCTGCAGCTACGTGGAAATAATTTCTCTGTTTTGTTTCATAACACTGTCCATCATAACATTCAGTCACATGTTGCTGACTGATTGATAATGAACTGTCAGCGAGATTGTTGATTTTCTGTAACAGCTGATCTCTGCATGAGGATTAATTTGTGTTGTTCAAACCTCACAGAACAAGTTTGATCTACAAACAGCTGAACCTGAAGATAAAACACATTCACTGATTCTGATACTGTAACATACAAGACACTGCACTGATGAATAATGAGTGGAAACAAACAAATTATTAAAAAGTGATTTCTGCTGACGTCAATGATAATTTTTTTTTAAATGAGTTCACTGAGAAAAAACAAAAATCTTATTCATAGATTTTCTAAAATGTCATTTTTTGATGATATGACTTCCAGGAAGTTCAACACATGCTTGAAGCAGAAATGGAAAAATCTATTTTGTGAATTAAACCTCTTTCACTGAAATATGAGGCTAACCTGAAAGTTAAAATAAATACAGTCACCAATTCTAATACTGTAGTAAAATCGTGAGTGATGTAAACCACCAAACAATTGAGTTATTTTTACACATCTCCCAGCATCTGGCCAATCCACCACCTTTCAGTGTTTATGCCGTTACGGAAAGAAAACGAAAAAAAAAAACCCATCGGCCCATAAAGACGGGCCGATGACCAGTCCAGCTATGCTGATACTGTAACATACAAGACGCTGCACTGATGAATAACGAGTGGAAACAAACAAATTATTAAAAAGTGATTTCTGCTGACGACAATGATAATTTTTTTTAAATGAGTTCACTGAGAAAAAACAAAAATCTTATTCATAGATTTTCTAATATGTCATTTTTTGATGATATGACTTCCGTGAAGTTCAACACATGCTTGAAGCAGAAATGGAAAAATCTATTTTGTGAATTGAACCTCTTACACTGAAATATGAGGCTAACCTGAAAGTTAAAATAAATACAGTCACCAATTCTAATACTGTAGTAAAATCATGAGTTGATGTAACAGGACAGCAGGTCAGAAATCCGACATTTCAAATCAAAACAAAATCTGTACGCGTTTGATGTCTGATTGAAGTTCAGAATCATTCGTGTCTTTGTCTTAAAATCGTCCTTCTTCATTTCAGTGACACTGAATTTAGAAAAGCATAACAAGACTCACAGTTCAGCTACATGCTTTGTAACCTTCTTGCATTTTCGGTAGATCAAAACAGCAACAATAAGAATCACAACAGGAACTAACAGACCAATGATGAGTCCAACAGACCCTCCTGTCTGACCTGCAGGTGAGAAACAGGTGTGAGGTGTCAGCTGTCAGGTAGGTGATGAATGAAGAACAGAACAGAATCCATTTCCTCTTCAAACTGCTGTCAGACATTATCAAGCAGTTATGCTGTTTTCTGCAGAGGATGATGATGAAACAGTTCATTGTCAAATATTAGAGTGAAATTGTGGATCCTTCTGAAGAGTTGGTGTCTGTTTTCAGATCATTTGTCTTTCTGTTCAGCAGCAGAAGATTCAGAGTTCAGAAAGCTCTCAGACATTTCAGTCTTTGGTTCTGCATTAGGACGATGTGAATCCTGACTCTGTTGTTTACATCTTCTGTAGATCTCAAGACCACCGCCAACACCAACAACAACAAGAATAACAGCAACTACCACACCAACGATCAGTCCAACAGATCCATCCTCCTTCCCTCCATCCTCCTTCCCTCCATCCTCTGTGTCTCCTCCTGTCTGACCTGCAGGTGAGAAACAGGTGTGAGGTGTCAGCTGTCAGGTAGGTGATGAGTGAAGAACAGAACAGAATCCATTTCCTCTTCAAACTGCTGTCAGACATTATCTACTGCACTCTGATCACATCACTCAGACCAGCTGCTTTCTACAAAGTCTCATCAACAACATCTTTAGAAACAAACATCAACAACCAGGAAGCAGCTTCACCTCTGATCACACACACACTCAACTCTACTCACTCACCTGGAGGATCAACAACACTCAGTGTGAAATTGCAAATGTGTTCATTGTTTGTTCCACTCATGAAGACAAGGCACTTGTATGTTCCATTATCAGCAGTCGTCACATCCTTCAGAATCACAGACACGTCTCCATCCTTCATCTGTCTGTCCTGCAGATCCACCCGGTTCTTAAAAGATGGATGCTGCTCTTCATGAACAAACTGATCATCTCGGTACAAAAGGACATATTCTTCTTCCTTCAGGTCAGCTCTGCTCCACTCTATAGCTCTGATGTTGTTGTTTGGTGCTTGACATGGCAGAGTGACATTTTGTCCAGACTTTGCTGTGATGGTTTCTGGGTCTGAGAGAGGAAACAAAACAGAGCAGAAAGGTTAAGGGTCAAAGTCCAACTGCTCAATTCCAAAGCAGCCAATCAGAGTGAGGAGCTACAGAGACGGAGATCACTGAGCTCACACATACTACAGTTTAATTCAGTTTTATTTAGCACCAAGTCATAACTTCCTATTAAAAAACACCTGAACAGCCGTGCAGGGCGGGGCCTAACAGACACTGTGGCTCAGAGGAAATAAATATTGAAGTTAAGACAAACTGATAGTTTAGATGTAAATTAGTAGATAATGTGTCATATAGAATTCATTCAGGTTATTGAGGGAGTGTTGAAAGCTGATGTTGTGATTTGTTGCTATAGAAATAAAACTGAATTAAATCCCCCAAAAAATGAAGATTTTCAAACTTATTCAAAACAATTTCAGTTTAGAATTTATCTGATTGAAAATACAACTTTGCGAGTTAAACTCTCTGACTTGATCCTTTCCTTTTTTTAGAATAGCCACAGTATCCAGAGTTGTTGCAGTGAGGATGTAGCACTCTTAACAAGATACCATGTTGGCACATGAAGAAGATAACAGTGGAGGAATTATATCATTAAACTTAGTTTCATCAAGACATCTACTGTGATTAAATCTATTCCCCGCTGCTGTGTAAGTTATTATTTTACATTTAAATGTTATTTGGATTTGATCAGACAAGAGATGGTTTTCAGGAAATAATGTTAATAATAATAACATTTTTTGTATCTGCATGGATGTTAAAATCAGCCACAATTATCATTTTTTAAATCTAAATCAGATAAAAGTCTGAGAATCAGACAGAAACTGTGAGTAAGGCCCAGGTGGACGAGCAGCCCTCTCATTATAAGACACTGTGAGTCTCTGCATGCTGCCTTTATGGAGCTACAGCTGTTTGTATACACTGAACAAAAAGCTTTGTAGCTGTATACTGACTCCTGAAACTACAACACATCACACTGACACACACATTACACTTCTTTGTCTCTGTCACAGGGCTGGATGTAATGAAATGTTCTTGCGGGGCATGGAAATCAAATGGGCAAAATCAAAGTCATTTCTTTACACATATGCAGCTTTTACAATGTGTAATATGCCTTAAAATGTAGCCAATGATTGTGACTTTTCTTTTGTACAACCATTTAAAACTCAGGGGCTGATCTACAGAGGTGCCATGGAGTGGCATGTGTCACTCCTTAATAAAGAACATTGTCATATACAAAACTACAGTGGCACTCGGTGTGGTAAGAGATTATATCAGTGTGACACATGCCACTCCATGCCACCTCTGTAGATCTGCTCCTGGCTCTATACAGACTCCTGAAACTACAACACATCACACTGACACACACATTACACTTCTTTGTCTCTGTGAGATCTGATCACACCGACATGTTAGGTCCACACAGACTCCACCCAGTCTCGTGTCTCCTTCACAAACACGGAAAAACTGAATCAATATGAAAATAAATCTTCAGGAAATGTTGTTAAGATGTAAAGCAGACTGATGCTTTTCCTCTCTGTCCCACAGAGTGAATCTCACCTGCAGAGACAAACACGAAGAGGCCGACAAACAGCAAAGTCGAGCAGAGCGACGCAGTCACAGCAGACATTTCCGTCTTCTTCAACTCCGACGCTTCGATCGTTCTAAATGTCTCAGGATGGTTTTATTGAAATAACTGAACCTGAGTTTAAATCCTGACTACATGAGATTAAATTTAAGGTTTAAATGATCCTGAAAGTCTCTGACTGAGAGAACAGATCTGACTTTTTAGACACTCGTTCAAACTCAATACGTCCAGTTCATCGTCTCTGAAGGAAGTAACGTCAAAGTCACGTGTGTTTACACTGCTGTAGGGTGACCATAAATAAGTGCGTTATAACTAAAGCGGTGAAATCTAAAGCAGGTCTGAGTGTTTAACAGGTTCAGTTCTTGAATGATCTCCACAGAACAACACAAACATCTCATCATCAAGCATCAGCTACACACTAAAGACCATCATCAGCCAAAGGACTTCAACATGACGTCACTGTATAAAATGTATATTGTACTGGAGGAGGCAGCATTTAGCTGTAGCCTCCATCAAACCACAGAGAACTTTGTCCACCTTTGATTGTCTTTAAGTTGTGCTGGAGCCACAGAGAGCAAATCTTTGTTCTTCATGGAGAACCAGTGAGGCTGTTTGGACTTTCCTATGAAACATCAGTGCAGGAGTCTCTCAGTACATCTGTTTACAGTGAGGACGAAGAAGCAGCACAAACACAGAAAACATGCATGACTGTAATCAGAGTACAGGAGAGTAACGGAGTACACTTCCTGTTTGTGATTGACGTGATTTTCTTCTTTATATTGTGTCAGTTAAAGTCTGACAGCTTTTAGTTCTTCAGCTGATGAAACATATCAAATTTGTTTAATTTGATATGTTTTCACAGACGAAATCGGCCAACAGTGAATCAAATGTTTTACACTAACGTGACATGATGTTCATCTAACCAGCTGAACCAGTTAGTGGTTACAGTAACGGGTTAGTCCAATAACACTCACAGGCTTCAGTTAGCCTGTCAAATTACCTATAAAAACTGAAAGACGTCTTTTAAACACTTACTGTTTTTCTGAAGGATCTCTGAAACACTCAAACACTCTTCTGATCATCAGAGTGGAAAAAATAAAATGATCTACTGACAGATAAAAACTGTGAGGTCAGTGTGTCCCATCGGTTTTTCAGTAGGTGGAAAGGAAGTTACTGAAGTTTTGTTACAAAGAAGTGAAAAGTTACTCAGATGTAAATATTTGAGAAATAAAAAAAAATCAAATCATAAAAAATGTAAAAGTTTAAAATCCCAAATTAAAGGTATGTCTGTGTCAAACAGCTGCAGACTAAACTAACCTGTTTATCCTTGTCAGCTGTTTTATATCAGACATCTGTGACCTGCGTCAACATTTCCACGCCCACCTTTGTTTGTCCTCTGTTTGAGCAGCTGCAAGTCCAGACATGTGACAAACAAATACCTCAAATTCAAAGGAAAAGAAAGAAGTATAAGAATGAGAACCTTTTTCCACTAACACAGGTAGATATAGGGAGAAATTCCCACTCCACACTGTCTGTGAAATTACAGAAACTTGGTAAAATTATTACAAGCTCATGAACACTTACTGTTGTTCTGAAGGATCTCTGAAACCCTCAAACACTCTTCTGATCATCAGGATGGAAAAATTAAAATTATCCAGTGAAAGATGTTTTTTAAACTGTGTTAGGTCCAAGTGCCCTGTTGTTGTTATTTGTGAGGTCAAGAGGAACTTCCGTAACAGTTTTCGTCACAATCAAAAATGTTTTAAAAATTAAAAATCTGAAAGTAAAGAGACCTCTGTATCAAGCAGCCACCAACGAGGAAATGCACCTGTATTTCTTTGTTAACCTGTTTTACAAGACAAATCTGTGTCAGCAGCATACCATCCAAATTCTCCTCCTTTTTATTGGCTCATGTGTTTGACGAATCACAGTGAAAGCGCTTTCAGTGATCTTAGTTTGATCCAAACAAAAGAAGTGGAAACGACAATCATACACAGTCCAGCAGCTGCTGTCAGCACATATTACTGATGATGATGATTTTTACTGTCAGGGCTCGCAGACGCTCAGCAGTGAAGGTTTTAGTTGACATGGCTTTCAAACGTCAAAGCTGTGTGTGGGTGGCAAAGAGGCGTATTTGTGTCTCTGTCAGTATTCTGGACAAACTGGCTAAGAGTGTCAGCACATGTTGCTCAGTACAGTTTCGTTTCTTATCTGTTGTTTCTGTTCATGAACTGATTAAGTGATTTGATTCTAATCTCAGTGTAACAAAAAGTCAAAGTCAAATTTGTTTAAATGGCACATTTAAAACAACAGGTGTTATTCTTATTATCTTATCCCACTCCATTGTTTTTCTTCATTTTTGCTGCTGTAACTTGTGTGGGACTAATAAAGTTATTCTTATCTTACATGTGAGCTTTTAATGAAACCACAAAAGAGTTCAATGAGAAGATTCATTTTTACCAGTTCTCAGGAGGATGTGTGAATTAAGAAAATGGAAAAAAGACCATTCAGACCAGGTGGAGACCAGCAAAAATTATAAAAAAAAAAAAAAAAACAACTAAACAATAAACAATACAAGGTGTGTGGTTATCCGATGTTCCTCAGCAAAACATTTAATTAAGGTGTGTGGAGGAAGTAGCAGAGAGTTATTTTACAGTATTAAAATAGTTTTGTTTTTTTTAATTAAAAAATTACTCTGATTTATCATCATCATGTTTAAACAGGGGTTTAGACTTTTTAGTTCTTAGGGTTTGGACTGTGCTCCCTCTGTTTAGTGTCTGCCCGTGTGTTTCCTCTGTTCTCCGTCTGTACCGTGTCTTTAAATCCAGTCTGTTTTATGTCCTGTTTTACTCTGAAGGTCCGTGTCTGATGTCAGTGTGTTCCGTGCACCCTCCCTGTCTCATCATGTTAATTACGTTCAGCCGTGTCTCCCTCCTGTCTGCTATTTCTTCGTTTCCTTCTGTGGCTATTTGTGCTCGTCCCTGGTCCGTCTGTGTTCTTCCATGCTGTGTTACGTCCCTGCGCTCCAACCGTGTCTTCTTGCAGATTCAGGTTTCAGTTCTGTTTTATTAGTTTTCCAAGTTTTGAGTCTTTCTTAGTTCTGTTTCTTGCCACTCTCGTTTTTGGTCTTATGTCACCCTCCTGCAATAAAGCTCACTCACATCTGCCTGCGTTTTGGGTCCTTATCTGTCCTTCACAAGGCTTGCCCAGCAAACCGTGACAGTGGGCGGGGCCAACTTTCACTTCTATCTAGTAGGCTATGCCTTGTTAACGCGCTGCACTCAAACACAGGACTGAGACCGACAGTGATGACATGGCCAGAGCAGATAGACTCAAACAAACAGAGACACAGAAACAGTTCGTTTCTTATTTTTATTTTTTTTTTAAAGCACACAAGGAATGTGTGATGTGTGTTTCCTTCATGTGGACCGAGATCTCTGAGAGGTTTCAAGCATATTTTTGAATATATGACATGAAGATCTGAGGCAATTTTGAAGGTAGTCTAACTAGATGCACCTAAAGTGGCCAAAAGGGTCCATAAGCATATATGTAAACACATATTTGTGATTATATATTTTGTGAAAACCAGGGCCGTGCAGAGACGTTTAAAGGGGCGGGTGCTCAAAGTTAAAAAGGGGCACATTAAACCAGGCTGAATAACAACAACACACATTCATCAAGAATCTAATATGGGATCGCATCATACTACATTACTGTTGTGAGGTGGCAACAAGGCAAAGCAAACGTAGCCTATGTTTTACCTGATTGGTACAATGTTGCTGTTGAGGGGTTGCTGCTGCTCCTGCTTTTGATAGTGCTGGAGGGCTGTGCTGATCTGAGACTGTAGACATTAAAATGTTCATAGGAGAGATGGTAGCTGATTAAACAAGTGTTATGAGATAATAACTAAATGCAAAGAACATAAGAAAATGGGCTTGGAACCACAAAGCAACAAAAAACTGTGAGAAATAAACTAGGCTCTGCCTGTGAATCACGCTGCTTCTCTTCTTCCTTCCATCCCTTCATTTCATCTATCACTCTCCACTTGCTGTCTATCTGAGAACAAGGCACAACTTGCTATTGCAATAAACTATTATATAATTATCCACACTTAACAACTGCTGCATTTAATCTATAATAAAATGATGACAGAAAAATGTTATAGAAGCAAAACATTCCAGTTGTGCTTATTATTATTTTTATACTGGAATACCTCTCCAACAACTGGTACATGTTAATGTTACCTGTGTTCTTTGTAATCCAGCTGCTGAGGGATCCACTGCCTTTAGTAGCCTCACACAGCTCCTACTGTTTCTCCTCATGTCCTTACCAGCCATGTCTGGACAATGTTATATCATGAGTAATAATTTAAAAAACCATATACATAAAACGCACACATGCACGCACACACAGGGACATTTTAGACCTTCAGAATACTGTATATAATGTGGGCATCATGGTGCTGATCCAGAATCCTTCCATTATTATTTATTACTAGAGCTACAATAATAAAGCAATGAGGGAAAACAATAATAAATATGAAATAATGTATTTATGATGATTCCATTTGTTTCACTAACCACTCTGTGCAGGGAGAAAGCTTATTACATTTTTTAACTGTAGAGATACAAAATTTTACTGCTATAAAATCAGCATTTTAAAATATAAATCTACTATAATCTGTGTCTTAATGTATGTTCTTTAAAATACAGCGTATGTTTTTTAAATATTATAATTATAATAATCCATAATTATGTGGACATGCATATTAGATCGTTTTTAGTTAAATATAATCCCTCCAGAAAAGCAGGAAAAGCCCAGTAACTTGCTTTAAAACTAAATATGTTCCCTAAAACGGTGACAGAGCTACAGACCCATGACAGCCTTACCCAGTGAGCCAGCAGCTGTGACCAGCACTACTTGTGTAGTTAATAAAAGGACAGCTAATGTTTGTCGCGCTGTTACACACACAGCACGCTCATTTGTTTCAGTTCGTCAGTTGTCACAAGACAACTTACCAACGTGTACGTAATAAGCTAATACTCCTGTGTGCTATACACTACAGTGTGCGCTGTACACCTACTTACTGGTTTTGTCGCATCAGTCTGTGTGTCTGAGGTAATTTGTGTTTCTCCTACAGCTCCGGACCGCTAAAAATGCGCGTGCTCTTTATGAGCTCGTTCCCGGCTCGTAACCAGCGCGTTCTGCCGTCAAGGGCGATCATTGGTTAATGGTGATCATGTGACTGATGCAAGCCAGATCCTTTTATTTAGCAAATTGTGATTAATAGTTAAATATTATTGTTGAGGGGCACAGACAGGACTCCGCACACACACACACATTTTAAAAAAAAATATATATATATTTTTTAAAAAGTTGCCTCAAGAAAAGGGCACTTTGGGCACCCATCAGGAAAGGGGCAGGTGCTCAAGCACCTCTAGCCCCCCCCTCTGCACGTGCCTGGTGAAAACGTGTGACAGAGTTGGATTTTGTCTTTTTAAAGAAAGAAAGAAATAACTGAGCACCACTCAGCCTGTATGATGTCAGAAAATGAGTGGATTGGACCAGGTTGGTGTCTGGATGTGACACCACCTGAAATTAGCAGATGTAAACTAATCTGTAAAAAGAATTTAAAGAAGACAATTTGTGCAGTTTCCTCCATATCAGATACGAAAAGGCTGTTGCACATTCACAAAGTGGAGATTTTAAACTTTCAGTGGTGCAGACTCAGTTTTAGACCCTGTTGTTGCTCTTTAATGTCAGTAGATGGCAGCACCGGAGCACCAGAGCAGAGGTTTAATCCCAGAAAGGTTGTACAACTAAGATTCATTTTCTAGTTTAATAAGCTTCTAAAAAAATGAAACTTAAAAAGCCTAACGTCACGCTATTATATTTCTGGTAGCAGGATTCGCTTGTGGTGGAACCCCCCTGCAGCGCTGCCTGCTGACAGGACGCCTCCACATATAAACAATATCAATGGATACACTTTTTTTTGTCTCACGAATTTAAGTCCATGGAGGTTTGTAGTGCAGCCCATTCTGCAATAAAATCTGTGGGTCAGTGAAGAGAAACACTGAGCATGCGCAGTGGGCCACATATTCTAGAAACAGAAGCGCTGTTGAATCTGCTATGGAGGTTTGAACAGTGTTTATAGTCCAGCTCCACCAGAGGGCGCATTCACACAATCAGATTTGTCTGTGATGCATTTACTGAGTTTTTTTTTGAAGACAATTTCATCATTATGCTTAGAAGAAACTCCAACACATTGTACATAAAGGCAGTTTATAAATAAAGTTTCGTCCAGATCACCAAATCTTGATATGGATCTATTAAAATAAGAGTTTGACTTTGTTATGATCTATTCTGAGTCTCTTTATAAAGTTGCATCCTATGTTTTTTCTCTTACTTTATGGAAAGTTGTTGTTAAGCATTTTAGTCATAAAATAGTGTTAAAAATGATATTTTATAATGAGTTATGATCCATCATGTAAATGCACATGAAGGTCTTTCTGAGCTTTAAACTATTTTAGAGTTTAGCCCTGTCCATAAAACGAGTTAGCATAAAATCTGTAATGTTTGATAAGCAGATGACTCTCAGCTTTACTTGTCTGAAATTATTTAACCATCAGTTTTTGGAAATGGTCATTTGTTTCCAGATTCCCTCAGACTGGATAAGGACAGATGTCAAAGATACTCTCTTTACTCAGATGCTGATCATCTTTCAGACACCTGAAAGATGATCAGATATGAAACTGCACAAGTTTCATTTCTGCTTTTGATCTGTGGCTGAGATTTAGTTTGTTATTTGCTCTGAAGAGGACTGAAGTGTGTTTGTGTTCACCACAACAACTCAATGTTTCCATAAGACATCTTGGTGAAACCTACAGACTCACACGAGAAGATCAAGTCAGACCAAAGTTTATTGACCCTGCAGAGAAACCAGATCACTGCTGTGGAGACAACACACTTAGAAAGTGGTGGTGAAGTTACCATAAATAAAATCTTTATGGTGCCATTCTTTTTATGCATCTTTATATAAAATAAAAACCTCTCCATTTGAATGTTCTGCCCCTCAGTGAGGGTAACTTCATGAGGAGAACAAAGACAATATAAACCAGTGTGTTTTACAGTTAATTTGAGGACCAGTTAGAGCAGCTGTATTCCAGAGGTTGGACTGGTGGACCACATCAGTGATTAGATGACATTTGGCTCTGCCAAAAAGAGAAACACACACACACACACACACACACACACACACACACACACACACACACACACACACACACACACACACACACACACACACAGAGAATATGAGCACAAAGCCAAGCTTCGTTCTTCTGTTTATAAACAGCAAAGAATGAGGACATGTCAGTGAATGCATCACAGTTAAAATAATTTAACGTTCTGCTTTTGATCATGTAATGTATTTAACTTTTTTACATATTTTCTGGTGGTGTTTCAGATCACAGCATCAGCATAGACATGCAGTGTTATTTTCATACATTTTAACAACAAGATAAAAGTAAATGAATTAACATTCAATTAAATTGCACCATTTTAAGACAGTTTACAGTCACCAGAATATTTACTCACTGCAAAAACTCAAAATCTTACCAAATATATTTGTCTCATTTCTAGTCAAAAATATCTCTTTACACTTAAAATAAGACACATTAGGCTAAAGAGTTACATTTCAGTAAGATACAGCGGGATGCAAAAGTCTGGGCAACCTTGTTAATAGTCAATTTTTTTCCTGCCTAAATCGATGGGTGTTAAATATATCATATAGGAGACACACACGGTGATATTTGAGAAGTGAAATAAAGTTTATTGGATTTACAGAAAGTGTGCAATAATTGTTTAAACAAAATCAGGCAGGTGCATAAATTTGGGCACTGTTGTCATTTTATTGATTCCAAAACCTGTAGAACTAATTATTGGAACTCAAATTGGCTTGGTAAGCTCAGTGACCCCTGACCTAAATACACAGGTGAATCCAATAATGAGAAAGAGTATTTAAGCGGGTCAATTGTAAGTTTCCCTCCTGTTTAATTTTCTCTAAAGAGTAGCAACATGGGGGTCTCAAACAACTCTTAAATGACCTGAAGACAAAGACTGGTCACCATCATGGTTTAGGGGAAGGATACAGAAAGCTGTCTCAGAGATTTAAGCTGTCTGTTTCCACAGTTAGGAACATATTGAGAAAATGGAAGACCACAGGTTCAGTTCAAGTTAAGGCTCGAAGTGGCAGACCAAGAAAAATCTCAGACAGACAGGAGCAACGAATGGTGACAACAGTCAGAGTCAACCAACAGACCAGCACCAAAGACCTACAACATCATCTTGCAGCAGATGGAGTCACTGTGCATCGTTCAACCATTCGGCGCAATTTACACAAGGAGATGCTGTATGCGAGAGTGATGCAGAGGAAGCCTTTTCTCCGCCCACAGCACAAACAGAGCTGCTTGAGGTATGCTAAAGCACATTTGGACAAGCCAGCTTCATTCTGGAATAAGGTGCTGTGGACTGATGAAACTAAAATTGAGTTATTTGAGCATAACAAGGGGCGTCATGCATGGAGGAAAAAGAACACAGCATTCCAAGAAAAAACCTGCTACCTACAGTAAAACATTGTGGTGGTTCCATCATGCTGTGGGGCTGTGTGGCCAGTGCAGGCACTGGGAATCTTGTCAAAGTTGAGGGACACATGGATTTCACTCAGTATCAGCAGATTCTGGAGACCAATGTCCAGGAATCAGTGACAAAGCTGAAGCTGCGCCGGGGCTGGATCTTTCAACAAGACAACGACCCGAAACACTGCTCAAAATCCACTAAGACATTCATGCAGAGGAACAAGTACAACGTTCTGGAACGGCCATCTCAATCCCCAGACCTGAATATTACTGAAAATCTGTGGTGTGAGTTAAAGAGAGCTGTCTATGCTCGGAAGCCATCAAACCTGAATGAACTAGAGAAAAAAAAACCTTTAACCACAGTCCAGACTCTCACTGGAACCTACAGGAAGCGTTTAGAGGCTGTAATTTCTGCAAAAGGCAGATCTACTAAATATTGATTTCATTTCTTTTTTTGTGGTGCCCAAATTTATGCACCTGCCTGATTTTGTTTAAACAATTATTGCACACTTTCTGTAAATCCAATACACTTCATTTCATTTCTCAAATATCATTGTGTTTGTCTCTCCTATATGATGTATTTACCTGACATTTTCACTGTAACACCCAATGATTTATACAGGAAAATGATGACTATTAACAAGGCTGCCCAAACGTTTGCATCCCACTGTATATTAACTCGTTTTAAGACAATGAATCTAGTGAATTTCAACCTAAAATATCTTGTATTAAGTGAAAAATCTGCCATGGAAACAAGTGAAAATTCTCTAGTTTCTCTCTTCAAACAAGTTTCTGTATCTTACAGAAATGTTGCTCTGTAGCTGATTGTGTCTTATTTTAAGTGTAATTAGATAATTTTGACTTGAATATTTCCAAACTTCAAAAGAAAAGAACTCTTCTGTTTCCTCTGGATGGCTAAAGGTTACTACAGAGCATTTTGTAATAACTTCTGCTTTGAATGGCCTGATATGGTCTATTTGTCTTAAGGTAGAGTATAATATGATAATTGTATGAACATCATAATGAAAATCATCTTCCAATCTCTAACATATAACATGCTGATACTGTTTTCTTGAAAAATGCAAAGTATGTTTATCTGGAATAATTTCAACAATTGGGGCCGGAGTGCAAGAGTGAGTTATTAATTCCTTTCTCTCTCTTTTTTAAAGACGATTGGATGCTAGGGGGAAGTTATTTTTGAGTGACTCCATTTATACAGAAAGGCATTCTCAGGTGTGTCACTGGAGAAGTTTTTTGACCTTGTTATCTACAGCACTTATGTCAGAAATAATCATGTGAGGATGGAGTACTAATGCTGAAATATTAATGAGGGGAAGATGTCAGTTTAAACAGTAAAAAGAAGCAGTGGCAAAGTGATTACATGCTTTGCAGTTCAATCATCACCCCCAGTTTCAGCTTTTTGGATTCACAGGCTCCCAGATAAGGGTTTATAAATGTGAAGTGAGCTTTTATCTGGTAAAGAGCATGAGTCATGATGTGGTTTGATTAGCTTAGGTTACCATGATGGCTGGAAACAGGGTGAGCAGCTTGCTTGTCTCTGTCCATAGTCAAAGATAAGGAGCTGAACCTGGGCTTTCTTGTTCTGATGGTTGTTTGTCTACAACCGACGTCTTCAGTTCTCACTGCTGAGTAGATCACAGCTGAATCACACTCTGAGAATGAAACATATTAGGTTACTGCATTATTTGTTTACCATGATGAACTGTGAAGATATTAAGTGAACATTTTTATAAACCACAGCAGCTTTTCAGTGTTCTTAACACCTCAAATGACACAGCTTAAAAACAGAGAAGTGGGGGTGTTTCTGTGGAAAAGAAAACTGGACGACCACAAAGCTGCCACCTGCTTTCAGTGCAGATTGACTCGCTTTACTATAGAGCACATAGCAAACACGTGTCGCAGCCTGAACAATATTTTAAAATTAAAATTTACTTTGGATGAATTTCTGTGTGCAGGATTTAGAGAAATGCTTTTCCAGATCATGTCTCCATGTCCTTGGAGATATCTTTTCAAAATGAACAGCTCTGTGTTGGACCACCTGCAGCTGAAGTGTTTTCTTTCTATCAGAAACAGGATGCTGGACGACTGCAGAGCTGTTAGCTTCAACCACAGACCACAAACACACAGTCCAGCTCACAGTGAACAACACTCAGAAAGCACATAGTGAAAGACTAAGTTTGCACATTTTACATAAGGCGATTTCATAACAAAAGTATAAAATGAAATGTGTGATTTCAGGTTTTAATTGCATCAAATGATGAAAGTATGTGTTTTACTGTACAATCCACATTGTTGCACTTCTGATCATCCCTCACCTGCTCCACAATGTGCTCATAATGCATCACATCATTAAAGTCAGCAACAGTCATTGTGAACTTAGTATGAAGTTCCTATCACCATACAAATCTCAGTCTGAGACATTTGAAGAGGAAATATTCTCATCGATAAAACGATCCATATAATGTGTATTGCTATGAAAACATCTTCTGCTACCTTCCCTTTCAAACGTTTTTAGACATTTCTTCTGTCCCTTTTTTATCATACAGGTAGAAAACATTTTCAAAATCCAAAATATTGCGATAACACTCGTTGTCTTTCAATCAGTGAATTACCACCATACTGTGGTGTTTGTGTGTCCCAGTCATCCCACAGACTGTGTTGTCAAGACCTGTTAGGGTTTCCTAAGACTGCTTGGACCAGAGTGTGTGTTCAGACAAAGAGCAATTCAGATGACCCCTATAAGAAGCAATAAACATACGGACTAGTTTACCCTTCCTGCGATTAGTTTACTAGGGCTCACCTTGGAGCCAAGCCTGGGGAGGATGCTTGAGGGAGCACCTGGTGGTTGGGCCATAGGCCATGAGGGCCAGCTTTAAGATATGTGCCATTCTTCCTGTCAGTCCTCCACCCACAGGAACTGTCATAGGAGTGAGGTCTAACGTGTGGTGCAGTGAAGTGTGGATGTATACTCAGCTATTAAGTCTTGCAACTGTTACATGTAACTTCACCTCATGGAATATTGTCCAATGCTACAACCAATTCAGTCCATGTAAAACAGTTGGAATAGCTCAGTCTATTCATTCTCCATGGGTCTCTGGCCCTTTGTCACACATGCTCTTCATAACTGAGGGCTTCATCAGGTGGTGTACTCATGCTCGCTCGGGAGCAGTTCACAGCCAAGAGGGGAATAAGAATTAACACCTCTAAGTCTGAGGCCATGGTCCTCAGGTAAGGAGGAGAGTTCCTGCCCCAAATGAAAGAATTTAAGTCTTGTTTACGAGGGTTAACCTACTATTATGATATCCAAAGATGTCTTAGAATATTTACAAATATCCTGACATAATAAAGTTTGAAACACTGCATTACCTTGAGTTTTTTTGATTGGTTGTTGCTGACACTTGGATATGTTGATGACACTGCACGTAATGTCAGTGATGATGTCATCTTCTCCATCATCTTGATCCGATAAAAATTAAACATTAATATAAATGATGTAAACAGAGAAAGTTGTTACTGTGATCATAATGAATGTGAACTTTCAACTAAACAGATGAAAGATCAGGAAGTCTGAGTCTCACCTTCAGGTTTCCTGAGAACACATCGTCTCACCAGCAGAACCAGTAACACCAGTAGAACCACCACACAGACTGATCCAACAAATGAAAACACAGAGAGAACAGGAGGAGAGAGTGATGGAGGAAGAGTGATGGAGGTGGAACCAGGAGGAGGTGTGGATGTAGGTGGAGGTGTGTTGGTGTGTTTGTCTAAAATAAAGCAAACACAGTCATTAAGTTGTTGTCACATTGTGAATGTTGAAACCTGCAGAAACACAGACAGGTGAGTGTGTCACCTGTGACAGTGATCCAGCTGGATGGAGACTCTCCATGACCGCTGATGTCACACTTGTAGAGGCCTTCATCAGACCTGGAAACATGCTGGATGGTCATGTGACCTGTAGGCTGCTTCCTGATGAGGGAGCCATCTTTATAGAAAGCAGCTGGGAGGTTGGAGGGAGTGGTCTTTGTTTTACAGAGCAGAGTGACGTCATCTCCCTCCATCACAGGGAGGACAGGACTCTGCAGGATCACTGATCCACCTCAACACAGAGACAAACTACAGCATTTCATCCATTTACACACAGCTTCATCAACACTAACTCCACACACTCAGCTTACCAGTGACTGTCAGGTTAACCATGTTACTGATGGGACCCTCTCTGGACTCACACCAGTAAACTCCAATGTCCCATGGATAAACATTGATGTCACAGGAAGAACCAACTGCCTCCCCCCACCCATCTCCACACGGACTCATCTGTTTTTTGCTTGTGTTTCTCCTCAGAGTCCATCCAGCAGAGCTGTCGTCCTCCTCACAGTTCAGAGACACAAGGTCTCCTCTAAAGAACTGAAATCTGCTGGGACTCACAGTCAGACGAGCTGTGAGGGTTAAAATGAAAAAAACAATTATCTGTTTATTTTACTCAAATCAGACACAAGTGTTAACATGTTTTGCTTAATCAGTTGTCTCATCAGTTTTATATCTTAGATCCATTCTGGAAGCATCAACTTAAGTTAAAAGCAATAAGAATATATATATATATATATATATATATATATATATATATATATATATATATATATATATATATATATATATATAAAAGAAGAAGTTTGCAATACATAAAATCATTAATAACAGAGGATTACCAGCAGGTAAAATAAGTAAAAATAAGTAAAATAATTTTCTCAGTAAATTTTTTTCTAAGGGTGCTACTGACACCAGATGGAAGTGACAACCCATCCAATCCACACACAAAGAAATCAAACCGTAGAAATCCATAAATTGTGTGAAATAAAGAGAAATGACAAAGGAAAGGGAGAGAGAGAGGTAGAAAGGCATGGGCAGTCATGAAACCAGCTGAAATCTATAAATAATTAGAAAGCAATTATCATGTCTCATGATGATTAAAACCAATGAATAGTTTTTATACAGTGTTAGTTTTTTTTTTACTATTTCTGTATCGCTTGTTCTTAGGTTTTGGTCTGTATGCTCCTCATCTTACTCTGTCTGTACTCTGTCTCTGAGTTCTGTCAGTGTATTTCCGGTTTTACTTTGAAGGTCCGTATCAGATGTTGGTGTATCCAGTTTGTATCCTCCCTGTCTCATCATATTCGTTGTCTCCCTCCTGTGCGCAGCTTCCTCGTTTCCCTCTGTGTTTATAGTGAGTTTATAGTTTTATATATATATTTATATATATTAATATATTAATTAATATATTAATATATATATTTGTTTATAGTGAGTGTTCTCTTGTACTTATCACTGGTTCATCTGTTTCCTCTGCACGTCTTCTCGTGTTTCTCCATGCATGTCTCCCCATGAGTTAAGGTTTTAGTTTAATTTCTTAGATTCTTCCCAGTTTATCTTTATCTTAGTTTCGGTCCTCCAACCTCTGCTCGGCCTGTTTTCTCACCATTTTGTAAATAAAGCTCACTCTCATCATCTGCGTTTGGGCACTTTTCCTTTCAACCCCGCACAACTGCCGCCACAGCTGTGACTGCTACACTTGTGTAATTGAAGGAAGGATAATGGAAAAATGTACAGAGCAATTCTTTATTAAAAAAAATCTTTTGCCATCTACCAGAGTGATGAAGATGAAGCGAGGGTCAACAGAGTCAAGCAAGACAATGATTGCAAAAACACACCCAAGGAAACTCAGCTGGTTTCACAAAAATGACATAAAGCTGCTAGTATGGTTCAGCCAATCACCTGAATCCAACTGAAAAATTATGGAAAGAATCCCAAAAGGCTGATTTTGTTCATCTGAACATAATGTTTTCAGTGGGGGAAACTTTTTGTAACTCATTCAAGTGACTTCTTCAGTCTCAGCTGACTGCAGGTTTAAAAACAGTACATTTGCATAATGAGTGAAACCAGCCCACTGAAGGAACAATGGGCTGCAAGGTTCCTTCACCATAATGATGCAAATTCTCATGACCATTGATCAACAACCACTGATCAATGGCCATGAGTACCATTCACAGAGAGTTGTTGGGGAATGGCTGCAATCACAGCGTTGTAAGATGGTGAAAGATGTACCCTTAGGCCCCCTCCTCGATTCAGAGATGGTCTTTCCCTCTTCACGTAAATGGCCTCCTTGACTCCGCGCTCAAACCAGCGTTCCTCCCTGTCCAGGATGTGTACATCCTCATCATTGAAAGAGTGTCCACTGGCCTGTAGGTGTAAATAGACTGCAGAGTCCTGGCCTGATGAGGTAGCTCTTCTGTGTTGTGCCATCCGCTTCGCCAGAGGTAGTTTGGTTTCCCCGATGTATAAATCCTGGCACTTAACAGCAAAATGATGTTACTAGTTTGTGTCCCTTCGTTGGCTTAAAGCACCTTGAGGCGACTTTTGTTGTGATTTGGCGCTATATAAATAAAATTGAATTGAATTGAATTGAATTGATCTGATCCTTGGGGTGGACGAATATTCGTGAAGTGTGTTTTAGGGTTTGTAAGCCACAGAGACGCGGTGTTTAGAGATAGGATATTGTTTACAAAGGGTTGAATTTAGGATGAGAAGTATTGTTTTTATATGCAGTTTCTTAAGTACAGGTGTTATAAAAGCTGATTTGAAAGGTGAAGGAAAACTGAATAATATCAGTTATTATGGTGAACACAGGGTAAGTTTTAAGAGGGTCAAACTGACGAGTGGATTACTTGAATTTTTGAATAAGGTGAATAATAAGAAAGGTGTTTAGAGATAGAGTATTAGTTACAAAGGGTTGAATGTAGGATAAGAATTATTGAGAAAGTTTGTTTTTATATGCAGTTTCTTAAGTAGAGGTAAAAGCTGGTTTGAAACGTGAGGGAGAATTGAATGATATCAGTTAAATTTTTAATAAGGTTGGAAATTGTAGAAACAGCAAAAAGGTTAACATTTCAAAGTATGCAAGTGAACGGTCATGAGGGAAGTGGTCAAGGCAAAGTGTAGCAGGTGTTTTAGATGTTGGTGAAACTTGTCAACTTTAGTGTTTAAAATTTACACTGATATATTAGATGATAAATAGAACAGGATTACAGATGAGATGAGAGAAGAAGGTTACTGACCTTGGTTTGTTGTGCAGCTCAGCAGTGAGATCAGAACTAAAGAGAAATGACACTCAGGTTGATTTGAGGTGAACATAAAGAACAACTTCACACAAACAGCTGACAAACACACAAACTCACTGAAAGATAAAATACTGGAAAAATGTGTAAAACTAAAAAAAAAGGGGGGGGGGAAACAAACAGAAACATGTATCCATTCTGCTGCTTGTCCACTTTAGACTCTATCACGGCTGTTATAAGATGAGTACAGGTCATCAGTCCATTGCAGACATTCACACCTACAGCCACTTTAGATTCATCAGTTAGTCTAACATGTCTTTGGACTGTGAGAGGAAACCTACACAGACACTAACCACTGCACCTCTGTCATGCCTGTACTTTTTAATTTACATATTTTTAAATTCTGTTTTTATTAACATGTCTTGAGGTTTATCCTCCAGTTATTGACAAGTAATGATGTAATTTTGTACTGTTCTCACAGTTTATATCTTGAAAGCAGCTTTTTTCTGTGCATTGACTTTAATGTGAGTATAAATGATCAACTACTTTTAAAGTCATGTGTCCACTGTGCAGCTGTGTTGATATAATGAGTGACTGATTTGAGCTTTTCACTGCCTGCTGTGTTTCCTCGACTCCTGAGCAAAGATAAAGAGTCAGTTCAGACCTGCAGTTGGTCCTCGTGGTGTTTTGAACCTGAATTCAGCCTGATTTGTTTTTCATGTCTTCTCCTCCATCATCAGTTATCAGGAGAGCAGACAGTCAAAGTACAAGAATTCAAACAAACACAGAGATTCTACTTACAGAGCAGACACAGCACAGATGTTTCCTTCATCGTCCTTCTCACTCATTTGAGCTTTTTTTCATTTCTGTCACTGACACCAAGTAACGCCCGCCCTCTTCCTCTGAGCACCAGCTTTCTATTGGTTCAAACACAGTGAGTGGGAGACTGACTTTATTGTCTAAAGATAGAAGTGAATATAATTATTTAAATATACTGTTCACCAGTGAAAAACCTGAAGTGTATTTTTTAAATACTTTGAATTAAAACACTAACTTAGATCTGACACACAAACAACAACACCAAGAGATGAAGAGTTTATCATTAATTGCTAAAAACATGCAGAAAAAACAAGTGTTTTAAAATAATCTGATTATGTCCAATAACTACAACGTTTCATTAATCCTCCTAAACAATTGTTTATGACCACTAGAGGGCGATGTTTGACTTTAAACACTACATGAATACAAAACATTGATTCTTTTACAGTTTGTTATAATAAGTGAATAAATAACACGTTCAGCATATCCTGCTCTTAATGAAAAAGCTTTATTTTCTTTAACTGTTGATACAAATTACATTCATTTATACATGTGATTGGAGGTTTGTTGTATGTTTGTTCAGGACAATAATAAAAGAAGGTCTCTGGACTACATAATCTAGAGATCAGACACCAAAATATTGTTGTTGAAAAAGATCAAAGTTAAATAGACCAAAACTCATCACAATGATATTGGTGCTGTTCTGTCGTCACACAAATACTGTATTTTATCTAAAAGAGTGTGTTACTGCCATGTGTGGTGATTTATATACATGCACATTATTGTTGTGCTCCAGTAAGACCTTACTCCTAATGATGCCATCATCATCAAGAGATTTGAGTTGAAGCTCAGCTGAACTCAGATTTATGGTTTGTAAAAGTACTTGAGAAATATGTACTAATCCTTTACTGCCATACTTCAGTGGAAGTTCAAATGTTCTTAAAAGTATCTGCTCCAGTTCTCATTTCTACTTTAAAGCATGTTTTGTATGTTATAAAGTTCGTTTTATGTCTCTATTTTACCCGTCTTACTTTTTAATTGAATTTTATGTTGTGCTTTGGTTCGTGGCGTAGTTTGTGATCAAGGTGATGCTGTAACAATATCAACCCTAAGATTTTACAACACACATTAAAGCCAACTTGAGAAGAGATGCAGTGACACTCAGAGAGCAGGTTTGCGATCAGGTTTAAATTGAGTGGGTTTTTTCAGTTCCACCTGTTCTTCATATCTGCTCAGTGATTTGGATTGATTTGATTTCAGCTCAGATAAAATTTGCATGAACTGGCCAGAAAGGTTTGTTGCAGCCACTGAAAATAAATGAGTAAAGACTGAATTAAAGACAAAAATTAAAGAAAAACTACTAATGTTTTCAAGACTTTATTAGCAATGAACAAAAAAAGTCACAGCATAAGAAAAAGTGAATGAATCAATAATATGCAACCTTGGACTTGAAATGCTAAAACTGCAGTAACAGACTCAAGAGTTTCCTTCATGAGAGAAAAGGGTCACAGTTTCAAAATTGTGCAGCCCTACACTGAATTTAGAAAAGCATAACAAGACTCACAGTTCAGCTACATGCTTTGGAACCTTCTTGCATTTTCAGTAGATCAAAACAGCCACAATAAACAGCACAACAGGAACTAACAGACCGTCAATGAGTGAAGAACAGAACAGAATCCATTTCCTCTTCAAACTGCTGTCAGACATTATCAAGCAATTATGCTGTTTTCTGCAGAGGATGATGATGAAACGGTTCATTGTCAAATATTAGAGTGAAATTGTGGATCCTTCTGAAGAGTTGGTGTCTGTTTTCAGATCATTTGTCTTTGTGTTCAGCAGCAGAAGATTCAGACTTCAGACATTTCAGTCTTTGGTTCTGCATTGGAACAATGTGAATCCTGACTCTGTTATTTACGTTCTCTGCAGTTCACAACAACAACAATAACAACAGCAATGACAACAAAAACAAAAACTATCAGACCAACTATCAGTCCACCACTCTTCTTCCCTGTGTCTCCTGCTGTCTGACCTGCAGGTGAGAAACAGGTGTGAGGTGTCAGCTGTCAGGTAGGTGATGAGTGAAGAACAGAACAGAATCCATTTCCTCTTCAAACTGCTGTCAGACATTATCTACTGCACTCTGATCACATTACTCAGACCAGTTGCTTTCTACAAAGTCTCATCAACAACATCTTTAGAAACAAACATCAACAAGTAGGAAGCAGCTTCACCTCTGATCACACACACACTCAACTCTACTCACTCACCTGGAGGATCAACTACACTCAGGGTGATGTTGCTGATGAGCTTCAAACTGTCTCCGTATTTCTGGACATGACACTCGTATGTCCCATTATCAGCAGTCGTCACATTGTTCAGAATCAAAGACACGTTTCCATTCTTCATCTCTCTGTCCTGCAGATCCACCCGGTTCTTAAAAGATGGATGCTGGTGCTCTGGATCCAACTGCTCATCCCGGTACAGAAGGACACATTGTTCTCCCAGGTCAGCTCTGCTCCATTTTACAACTGTGATGTTGTTGTTTGGTGCTTGACATGTCAGAGTTACGTTTTGTCCAGGCTCAGCTGTGATGGTTTCTGGGTCTGAAAGAGGAAACAAAACAGAGCAGAAAGGTTAAGGGTCAAAGTCCAACTGTTCACTTTCAAAGCAGCCAATCAGAGTGAGGAGCTACAGAGACGGAGATCACTGAGCTCACACATACTACAGTTTAAATCAGTTTTATTTATATAGCACCAAGTCATAACTTCCTATTAAAAAACACCTGAACAGCCGTGCAGGGCGGGGCCTAACAGACACTGTGGCTCAGAGGAAATAAATATTGAAGTTAAGACAAACTGATAGTTTAGATGTAAATTAGTAGATAATGAGTCATATAGAATTCATTCAGGTTATTGAGGGAGTGTTGAAAGCTGATGTTGTGATTTGTTGCTATAGAAATAAAACTGAATTAAATCCCCCAAAAAATGAAGATTTTCAAACTTATTCAAAACAATTTCAGTTTAGAATTTATCTGATTGAAAATACAACTTTGCGAGTTAAACTCTCTGACTTGATCCTTTCCTTTTTTTAGAATAGCCACAGTATCCAGAGTTGTTGCAGTGAGGATGTAGCACTCTTAACAAGATACCATGTTGGCACATGAAGAAGATAACAGTGGAGGAATTATATTATTAAACTTAGTTACAACAGGTTCAAAAATACATCTACTGTGATTAAATGTATTGCCCGCTGTTGTGTAAGTTATTATTTTAAATTTAAATCTTATTTGGAAATGAAAAGAGAAAAAAGGGTTTTCAGGAAGTTAAAAACACATGTTACACTTCTTTGTCTCTGTGAGATCTGATCACACCGACATGTTACATCCACACAGACTCCACCCAGCCTCGTGTCTCCATCACAAACACGGAAAAACTGAATCAATATGAAAATAAATCTTCAGGAAATATTGTTAAAATGTAAAGCAGACTGATGCTTTTTCTCTCTGTCCCACAGAGTGAATCTCACCTGCAGAGACAAACACGAAGAGGCCGACAAACAGCAAAGTCGAGCAGAGCGACGCAGTCACAGCAGACATTTCCGTCTTCTTCAACTCCGACGCTTTGATTGTTCTAAATGTCTGAGGATGGTAGTGATGTGAGGTTCTCTATCGAGGCTTCAAAGCTTGTGTAGAGTAGTTGCGGGGGCGTTTCCGCGATGCGCGTAATGAGGCTTCATTTATGAGAGGAACTGAAAATGATGACGTCCGAAGCCTCGCTGCCTGGCTGTACCACGCGACTGGTTCATGAAGCGGTTCGTACTTTGCCGCGAGCTATGACAGCGATATAGACTTCATTCATAATTTGGGTGTTTGATGGAGAGTTACGGAGTTTGGAGACAGTTTGGAGGTTTATGAGAGTGAGGAGAGAAAGTCAGGAGAGGATGGAGCCAGCTAAGAAGAGGAGGATGTCCTCCCCTGTGTGGAAACATTTTGATCTTATTCCTCCGAACAAGGTATGTAAATTTCTACAGAAGATGTATTTTCATAATACTGATGGTGCAATACAATTTATGTTAAGCGGGTTTACTTTTGTACAAGGTGAAGTGTTTGCTATGTGCCAGGGAGCTGGGATATAACAACAACACCACATCCATGCTTAGGCACTACAGAGCTTTGCATGAGAATAAGGGGAACACCGATTGTGGAGCAAGACCAGGTGAGCCATCAAATGCCATGATAATATAGCATGCAGTAATGTTACTAAGTGATATAACAATATTATACAACTGTAATAAGTTACGTGTGTGATATTTATATTTGTGCTTTGTTTTTATTGTCTTTCCTCAGAAGAACAATCTCCAATAGATGGAGACCTGGTTAGCATGGTGATTGAGGACTCCCAGCCATTTAGCATTGTGGAGGACAAAGGATTTAAAAGATCTGTTCAATCAATAAATCCTAGATATGTTCTCCCCACTAAAAAGGTCATAAAAGCACTGAAAATCTAGTTTTTACAGAATAAAATGTGAACAGGCAGACAGTGTGTAGCTGTCCATACCTCAACGTTACAAAAGCACAACCACTGTCCACACCTCACCTCACAGTAAATGATCATTTCCATTTTAAGCATTTCCAAATAATCATTTTCCATACTGCCAGTATAAATATACACAGCATACTGCCATCACTACAATATGCATGTTTTACACACTCCTTTTGTTGTTGACATTTACAGGCTGTGTGCAAAATGCCACACTCTTCAAATTCATGTCAACTAATATTTTTACGTCCACTAGATGTCGTACTAGAGCAAATGAAGCTTCAAGAAGCTTTGCGCTCGAGTGAACCAATTGGATGAAAAGCTTCAGTGCTTCATGAAGGTTCATCTGCCCATCACTACAGGATGGTTTTATTGAATAAATTTTATTGAAATAACTGAACCTGAGTTTAAATCCTGACTACATGAGATTAAATTTAAGGTTTAAATGATCCTGAAAGTCTCTGACTGTGACAACAGATTTGACTTTTTAGACACTCGTTCAAACTCAATACGTCCAGTTCATCGTCTCTGAAGGAAGTAACGTCAGAGTCACGTGTGTTTACGCTGCTGTAGGGTGACCATAAATAAGTGCGTTATAACTAAAGCGGTGAAATCTAAAGCAGGTCTGAGTGTTTAACAGGTTCAGTTCTTGAATGATCTCCACAGAACAACACAAACATCTCATCATCAATCATCAGCTACACACTAAAGACCATCATCAGCCAAAGGACTTCAACATGACGGCACTGTGTAAAGTATATATTGTACTATGGAGGAGGCAGCATTTAGCTGTAGCCTCCATCAAACTACAGAGAACTTTGTCCACCTTTGATTGTCTTTAAGTTGTGTTGGAGCCACAGAGAGCAAATCTTTGTTCTTCATGGAGAACCAGTGAGGCTGTTTGGACTTTCCTATGAAACATCAGTGCAGGAGTCTCTCAGTACATCTGTTTACAGTGAGGATGAAGAAGCAGCACAAACAGAGAAAACATATATGACTGTAATCAGAGTACAGGAGAGTAACTGAGTACACTTCCTGTTTGTGATTGACGTGATTTTCTTCTTTATATCATGTCAGATAAAGTCTGACAGCTTTTGGTTCTTCAGCTGATGAAACACATCAAATTCATTTAATTTCATGTGTTTTTACAGACTAAATCGGCCAACAGTGAATCAAATGTTTTACACTAACGTGACATGACGTTCATCTAACCAGCTGAACCAGTTAGTGGTTACAGTAACGGGTTAATCCACTAACGCTCACAGGCTTCAGTCAGCCTGTCAAATTACCTAAAAAACTGAAAGATGTCATTTTAAACACTTACTGTTTTTCTGAAGGATCTCTGAAACACTCAAACACTCTTCTGATCATCAGAGTGGAAAAAATAAAATTACCTACTGACAGATGAAAAACTGTGAGGTCAGTGTGTCCCATCGGTTTTTCAGCAGGTGAAATAGAAGCAACTGAAGTTTTGTTACAAAGAAGTAAAAAGTTAGGTGTAAATATTTGACAAATAAAAAAATCAAAAATCGATTTCCGCCAGGGGCATCTGTATCCAGTAAGGGTCCTAAAGCTAGACCCCCTATGCTAAGCGAGCCTACCGCAGACATGAGCGAGACAGATAAATATGAAGGCATGGCGGCTCGGACGTCACCCGGACCAACAAGGTCTGCGTCAGGTGTTAAGGAACCAGCGCACCCTGACGAGAAGTGGGCTACTGGAACAAGAAGGCATCGGTGGGCAAGAGACAAAAACAGGGCGTTGTTGGAATGCTACTACCAAGTAACCCTGGCGGAAGGGATTACATTAATAGGATGAGGGACCTATGGATTCATCGATACCCAACATCCACATTAATGGCGAAGCAACTAGTAGCTCAGTGTTCCAACATTTGAAAGAAGGGACTGCTCTCACGGCTAGAGATTGACGAGGTACAACATAAATGCTACGGCAAGGGGAGCCAGGACGCCAGGTCAGGGGGAAGATATCATCACCCCCACCTGAGATTGGGTACCAAGCCCCAAGTGCGATAGGAGAAGGATCGTTGAGTGCGAGAGGAACTGACCTGAAAGATAGGATCATGGCCAAGCTTGAAACCTGGACCCCCCATAGCCGGTTACCAAGATTATGTGAAGTACTCTCAGAAAGTCTGCTAGATGATGTTAATGCAGCACTACGGACGATACCTACAGCCATGATTACAGAGACTAACAAGCTGATCTACACTACGGCAGCAGTGATCAGTGAGATGCTTGGCTACAAGTTGAATAGCCACAAGGGGCAGTACCCTCCATGGAGAAGGAGGCTAGAGGCTAAAATCAAGGTAGCACGGAGGGAGGTTAGCCAACTAATGGAATTGCAGAAAGGTGCGACAAAGAAGGTGCATATACAATACAGCAAGCTGTCCATACCTGAGGCCTTGGAAACTGCCAAGCAAAGACTCACAGCCTTGGCCAGCCACTTGAGGAGGTACACCAGAGAGATAGAAGGCAGGAGAATAAACCAGCTGTTCTCCACAGAACCAGCAAAGGTGTACTCTTAGTGGCAAGGGAACAATAACAGAACAGCACCGCCAAGGCTGGAGACGGAGCAATACTTGAGGAGCATATGGGAGAAGGACACAACCCATAACGGCAATGCTCAGTGGTTAGTGGATCTCAGGGCAGACCATAGCAACCTCCCTGAACAGGGTCCGGTAACCATCACAGTGGCAGATATCCAAGAAAGGGTCTCCGGCATGAAGAGTTGGACAGCACCAGGGCCTGACATGGTTCACGCCTACTGGCTGAAGAAGCTGACTGCACTCCACGAGCATCTGGCAGCACAAATGAACCAGCTGCTAGTCAACGAGAGACACTCAGAATGGCTAACCGAAGGTCGGACGGTCCTGATCCCCAAGGACCCCAAGAAGGACCGGTCCCATCCAACTACCGACCAATAACCTGCCTCAGTACTACATGGAAGCTCCTGTCAGGCATCATATTGGCTAAGATGAACAGGCACATGGGTCAATACATGAGCGGGGCAAAGAAAGGGATTGGAAAGAATACCAGAGGCGCAAAACACCAGCTACTGGTAGACAGAACAGTCAGCCGAGACTGCAAGACCAGGCTGACCAACCTGTGCACAGCCTGGATTGATTCCAAGAAGGCCTATGACTCAATGCCCCACAGCTGGATACTGGAATGCCTAGAATTGTACAAGATCAACAGGACCCTAAGAGCCTTCATCAGGAACTCAATGGGGATGTGGCGTACAACACTAGAGGCCAACTCCAAGCCCATAGCACAAGTCACCATCAAATGCGGGATCTACCAAGGAGATGCTCTGTCCCCACTGCTATTCTGCATAGGCCTGAACCCGCTCAGTGAGATCATTAACAAGACTGGCTATGGATACCGTCTACGAAACGGAGCGGTTGTCAGCCACCTCCTGTACATGGATGACATCAAGCTGTATGCCAAGAGTGAACAAGACATCGATTCACTGATACACACTACCAGGATATACAGCAATGACATTGGATGTCATTCGGGCTGGAGAAGTGTAGTCGGATGATAACAAAGAGAGGGAAGGTAGTCAGAACTGAGGGGATTGAACTACCACAGGGCATCATTGCAGACGTAGAGGACAGTTACAAGTATTTGGGGATCCCACAGGCAAATGGGAACCATGAAGAGGCCGCTAGGAAAGCTGCAACCACCAAGTACCTGCAGAGGGTCAGGCAAGTCCTGAGGAGTCAGCTGAACGGTAAGAACAAGAGCTGGTATAATAAGTTGGCCAAAGGAGGCGATAGAAGTCACTGACATAAAGACAAGAAAGCTCCTGAAATACAGACAATTTATCTCTTTACTCTTAAAGTTAGCAAATATGTTTTTATATTTATCAATAAAAAATAAACATTTAGTCTGATTTGATGTTACAATTTAAAAAGTGTTTGTGTTTTTATCTGAAGAATTTGTAAATATCTGGTTTCCACTGTATATTTGATGATTGTCAGCACAAAGAGGGAGAGAGAGGCGAATGAGGACAGAACAGGGATGGAACAAGAGCAGGTGAGACACACATGTTAGCCAAATGGTTGTTTACTAAAAGTAGGTACTCATGTATCTCGTACCTATTGTTTCTTTTTAGGTTTGTTATTTATAATTTATTGCTATAGTGAATAGCCGGCCATTAACAGTAGAGATCCTAAATGATCCAAATTTAGAGCATCCTACACCAAATCATATTCTCATGATGACGTCCAGTCTTATTCTACCTCGTCCTGGTGAATTTGTGAGCATGAACCTGTACTTAAGAAGGAGAAGGGGCCAAGTTCAATTTTTAGCAACTGAATTCTTGACAAGGTGGAAGAAAGGAATACCTTCTCAATCTTCAACAGAGACAAATAGGGCAAAAAGATAAAAGGAGTGCAAAGGTAAATGACATTATTCTTCAAGAGAACAATTCTCCAAGGAACAAGTAGAAACTAGCACGAGTAACAGAGGTATATCCAAGCACAAATGGAAGACTTGTTAAATCCCACTCATACTGAATTTCTGACCATTACTGCACACTCTCACTGTCCATCTCTGTCACTCCTGTCTGTTCCCCAAACCTACCTCCACCCTCAGACTCATTGATATCCATGGTTTTAATGTGATGTCAGAACTACTGCCACCACCATGCTTCACTGTGGGGACGCTGGTCTCAAGCAAAGAGCAAGCGGGACACGCCCATGTCTTTGAGTTTAACTCAACCAAAAGGACAGATAGTTGCTTTGCTATCAGCATTTATTTAGCGCTGTCAGAAGGCCGTAGAGTATGACAGCCACATGTAAGCAAACCTCTCCTAACCCTCCTGTATTTGGCATGATGCCATCTCAGATTTATTTAAGCCGGTGTTATTAATGATTCTTATTGCTCTTTGTTGGAATATATATATTGGTTGGAAATGCTCTTCATTAAGGACGACACCTGTCACTGGTTTAATATCATGCAGTTCCTCACAGTGACAACCTGAGTGCAGTATCTCTCTGCTGACTGTGTTACTATTAGTTTAATAATATCAATGTTCACATGTAGAGCGTCATTATCACACTGATGAACATTAGTGCTGAAATGCTGCAGTGAATGTGTCCTAATGTCATTATTATTGTATGTGGAGAGTTGTAGTTACTGACAGTGACTACTGGAGGAATTGGAAATCGCTCCACAGAAACAGTCTGACGAGTCAGTCATAGCCCCAAGCACCAGGTATAACATTTGCTAAACATCCACCTTTGTTGTAGTGTTCGTGTCGCACACAATGAACTAATCCAAGTAGGGAAAAGAGTTATTAGTGACTGATGACATCCCAAAATCTCTGTTCTAAAATAAAGGGTAATTAAGATGATCATTACATTTGAATGAAAAACACACATTTACTGACAAAAAACCAAGTTCTACATCATTGATATGCAGTTTTTAACAAAAACTACCAAAGAAAAGCCCAAAGTCTTAAACTGAAAAGAAGTTATCTGCTTAATACCTGAAGCATTAAATGAAATCATTAACACCAAGTATTACAGACACAAATCAAGGCTGTGACATGTCACTGAGGATATCAACATATTTGAAAATGCTTCAAAAATCGGGCTTGTGAATGATTCCAACAGCTTCATGTGTCTGTTAAACTTAGCTGAAAAACAAAACATTGAACAGGTTTGACAGAAATACAATAATAGAAGCTACAGTAGTTAAAGACAAGCATTTTAGCAATCTGATGGTGGATTATATGGGGGCCAGAAGCCACAGGAAAGATGATGTTCCCAAACCGTAGAATGGATGTTGTCTCCATGGTATCAGCTCCGTTTGCGCTGCACAAGCTCCGCCCTCATAGAGGCAGACTTGTCTCAGTGTGTGGGCTTATGTTTCATTTGTCAAGCTTCAATAAACTGCTTCTGGAGGAGGAATAAGTGTGCTCCCTTAAAAGAGCACCACTTACGGTCCATTCATTGTTTTGACACAAACAGAGAAAATGAGCACCGTCACAGCACTTTTAATAGCTTGACTTAATAAAAACTGCATCAAAAACTGTTGAGCCAATCTATTTTCAGCTTATATGGCTGAAACATTTTCAAATGACGAGCTTCCAACAATGAGTGAAACGGTAAGAGCATGTGGAGAGTTTGGAAAAATCTCATTAAGAAAGAGAAATCAAACATTTGGATTCATTTTAATGAGTTCAGACTTGTTGAAAATGCAGAGGAGCTGGTTGTGAACTGAGCTTCAGAGAAACACAACATACTGATATTCACTGTGAAGCTTTGAGTGGAAAAAGACAGAAAAACAACATGTGGATCCTTGAATAACAGGAGCTTCCATCTTTAAAGGACTGAAGAGGAAGAAGTTTACAAGGAATCATTTAGAGCAGTTTAAAGCATCAACTGATTGAATCCATGAATCTGAAAACGTGTTTGTGAGTGAAAGAGACAGACATGTACAGACTGAACTATCTGTTCAACACTCAGCACAGGGACACTGAGGAACCAGGAGACAAGACACCAAAGCCAGGATAAAGAGTTTCAGTAAATGTGGTGTTGAAGGTGTGGAGGTGGGTCAGAGTGTCAGAGGAGACTCTGTAGAGGGACAGAGTGCCAGCAGGACAGTCCACATACACTGCTACTCTGTTCGAGACAGAGGAGGAGATGCATGTTACTCTCTTATTGTGCCAGACAGATGGAGGACCATCACCAGAGCAGATGAGACTCCAGGACTGATCATTCCATCCAAACAAACAGTCACCACTGCCTCCTTTCCTTCTGATTCTTCCGTAACTCACTGATATAAAAACTCTTCCTGTCCACTCGACCTCCCAGTAACAGTGACCAGTCAGACCATCTCTACACAGCAGCTGTTTACAAACATCAAATCTGTCCGGATGATCAGGATATGATTGAACCTCCTCAGCATGTGTCACCTTCCTGTTGTTGTCAGACAGTTGGAGCTTTGTGTGTACTGTGTTTCTGTCGATTGTGAGTTGACAGCAATCTGATGGAGAAAACAAACACAATCCAGCTGCAGTTATTGATCCATCATCTGTTCATTGATTGACACTTTAAGGATGATTCCTGACATCAGAGATGTGAATGAGTGATGTGACAGTTTGAAGATGGTTGAATGTGTGCTGCTTTGTTTTCATGAATCACATAAAAACACACTTACACTTCCTCAGACCTGGTGTCAACCATCGGACTCCAGCAGGCTCCACCCTGAAAGGAGGAGAGGGCTCAGACCAGCACAGTCTCTTTCAGCATGAGAGCTACAACGCTCTCATACACAGACTGTAAGAAACTGGTAAAGGAACAGTACAACATTTTCACATTCAGTGTGATTACTGTACATGACCTCTGACTGAGTGCAGCCTTTGTTTTAATGTCACCTGAAACCTGTTCATGTTCTGATTTAACAGCAGATTTCTCCACATGCACACAGAGAAATTTCTGCCTCTGTCACACAAACAGTGGACCATATATATATATATATATAAATTTCATGTTGAAACAATTAAGGGACCACTGTATTCCTACAGTGCTACAGATTATGTCCTTTACCCAGTTCCCTGTATTTGATGTTTGATTTAATGAATGTTGCACAACCTCCACCATTAGCTTCAAGCCTATCATATCTAAATGCAGTGTACCAATGGAAAACTAACTCTAACCTCAGCTTAAGCCATGTTTCCTGTAAACAGATAACATGTGAAAACTGCGTCTGCCAGTTTCTTCTGCCCAGTCTTTGATGTTTTCTTCACTTTCTTAGTTAGGTGTTTAGACGCATTGTCCAGAAGAAGCAAACACTTTCTGCACCCTGCTATTTCTCACATCTTGTACCAGCAGGTCACTAGCGCCGGCTGCTTTCTTTGTCAGGACCTTCCAGAAACAGGCAAGAATACCGGTCCAGACCTATACAAGCTGTCGGTCAGCACCCCTACCACTGTTCCTTCACAAGTCCGAAGTTTGTAATCCTGTGCTTTGCTCCCACCCATCTCGTTTGCAGGTAGCTCCCAGTATATATACTGTCCTCTTTTCCTGTGTCTGCTCTGGATTTCTGTTTTATAGACTTTGTCTATACCTCATTTTTGAGTTTTGCATTTGGGCCAATAAACGCTCTCTTTGGACACTTCCTTCCTGTCTCTGTGTCTTCCACCTGGGTCATCTCTAAATGTATTTATTATTCTTTTTTTTTCCTTATTTCCATTATTTTATAGATTATATTGGCTTTTCAAAGCACATTGTGACTTTTGTCTATGAAAAGCAATAAAATACATAAATACATTTCTGCAGGGCTGAACTGTTAACTATACTGAGATATCTACAAATTTTTCCTGGAGAAGCTCTCCCTGTCCAGGTGGTCATACCACGGCAGGCCTTGTCACAGAGGGGTAGGCAAACCCAGAGTTTGCCCACCCCGCAAAGACAACGGGGCCCTGTCTGGCAAGCACGGTTTGTCAAACTCTCACCCCGGTCCACATCTGCGTCCGGAAAGCCTCGCCCTGGTCGACAGGGCATGCATACGTGCATACATAATAAATAAAATAAAAGTGTGTATGTGGAAATATGTTTATGTATGTATGTATGGATGGGTGTATCTGCATGTCTGCAGGTGTATGTATAACTTGTAAATGTCTTTCTTGTGTAAATGTAAAATTGTCTGTTATTGTATAAATACTTACGCTATTGTATATTTCACACACAAGGAGAGATGATAAAATGCCTTTCACTGCTCTTGTTACAGTGACAATACAGAGCTATTCATACTTGAGAGTGTCCAGTCTCCAGCGTGGATCGTTCAGTCCAGCCGACAGCAGCTTTATTCCTGAGTCTCCTGGATGATTGTAGCTCAGGTCCAGCTCTCTCAGATATGAAGGGTTTGAGGTCAGAGCTGAGGCCAGAGACGTACAGCCTTCCTCTGTGATCAGACAGCCTGACAGACTGCAAAAACACAAAACAACAATTCATCTGTGAACAATAATTGTCTGTTTGTCAGACACAATAACATCCATCTTCTTCCGCTTATCTGGGGCCGGGTCGTGGGGGCAGCAGCCTAAGCAGAGAAGCCCAAACCTCCCTCTCCCGGAGGAACACCAAGGCTTTTCCAGGCCAGTTGAGAGATATAATCTCTCCAGCGTGTCTTGGGTCGGCCCCAGGCCTCCTTCCGGTGGGATGTGCCCAGAACACCTCACCAAGGAGGGCGCCCAAAAGGCATCCTTGTCAGACGCTCGAACCATCTCAACTGGCTCCTTTCGATGTGGAGGAGCAGCGGCTCTACTCTGACCTCCCTTCTCCCGTCACTCGTGAACAAAACCCCAAGATACTTAAACTCCCTGACTTGGGGTGGGCACTCCACCCTTTTCCGGCTATACCGACTATCCAATTAGAATAGAGAAGTGACGGTTGTTAGTAGTGTGGGGAGGGGGAGCAGGTTATATTAGGCATACACGATCTGTAATGCTTTAGACCTTTTGATGCTTGCTTGCGTCTACAGCTCTCCTTTTTCGGAAATGTAGAATAAAGATGATTTTTGAGCTCTGACCATTCTTGAGTCTGTTTTTTCTCGGCCCAGTTAAAAGAATAAAAGAATCTGGTATAATAATATGCGCATCCACTGCTGTCCCAGGTTTGAATGGTCGTCAAAATGGAGAGATATATCTGACAGTTACGAAAAGAAAAGCATGAGAGACAAATGAGGCAAGCGCCGATAACAAGCCAAAAAATAAGCCTCATAAGAAGCTCATACTCCCCGCAGATTTAGATACGGTTTCAACCATGCTCAGTGAGATGAGTGCTGAAAAATTAAAGGCCGTCCCCATCTCAAATGACACAGTTTCAAGGCGCACATGTGATATTTCATTTAACATTGAAGAACAAGTCATTGACGCGCTGAAGGACAAACTGCTGGTACAAGTAAAATGCTAACATGAGTCTTTGAGCTCAGAGAAGAAATTCAGATGGTTTTATAGGAGAAAGGCATGCATAAAGTTGCAAGCAAGTTTAATGATGAAGACTTCCTGATGAAGCTAGCCTATTGCATCGATTTATTTGAAAAGCTTAATGACTTAAATCTTCAGTTTCAAGGCAGCTGCAAACATCCAGGGAGACAATATCATTGCATTCACTTGAGAACTTGAGATGTACAGCAGGTGACTTGATGAAGCAAATGTTGATTCCTTTGAGAATCTGATCAACTTTGCCAAACCCAGTGAGTTGGGAGCTAGCAAAGCAATCCTGTGTTTTAAAGAGCACATCTCTTCCCTGAGAGCATTTTTTCTGAAATTCTTCCCAGACAACAGTGCTCAGTATGCCTGGGGGAGAGATCCATTTAATGCATCTGTACCTGCTGATTTTACTTATGCTGAAGAAGGCCAGCTCATTGAGATCAACTTTGACTCCACACTTAGGCTGAGGTTTGCAGCACAAACACTAAGTGAATTCTGGCTTGGTGTGGAGAGGGAGTATCCACACAGGACAGAGAGCTGTGGGCATTCAACTTCTGTTTGCTGCGTCCCATCTATGTGAGGTGGGTTGAAAACCATTTGAACATTGAACATGACTTTAGAGTGGCAGTATCAAGCCTGCAGCCACGTTTTGAAAAGCTCTGCAGTCAAAAACAGGCTCACTGCAGCCTCCAAGAGTGAAAAGTATTAAGCTCTCACTAAATGTTTTTTTTCCCCATCTCTGTTCACAAATGTTTTTTCTGTTTTTATAAGACTAAGACTAAACTTTATTTTTGCATTTCGGGCAAAGTTCACATCCTGTTTAACTTGTTGCTTTTTTGAATATGTGGCGCAGACTAATGAAGCAGTCTAGTGACATAAGTCACAAATAGTTGTTTGAAAAGAAACAAAAGTATAAAAGAGGTCACTTAACAACTTTGTTAAGGTTAGATATCTGTGCAATATTAAAAAATCACATTTTAAATGATCATTTAAAATCCTGACCTGAGAGTTTCAAGTTTACAGTGTGGACTCTCAACTAAAGCAGACAGAAGCTTCACTCCTGAATCCTGCAGGTCGTTGTTACTCATGTCCAGCTCTCTCAGACTACAGGACTGCAAGGTGAGAACTGCGGACAGAGCTTCACAGCTTCTCTTTGAGAGGTTACAGTAGGTCAGTCTAAGGGAAACAAAAAACAAAAGTCAAAAACATATCTGTGATCAGTTGAAATCGCCTTGATGGTTAAATAATCACCAGTGATGCATTATATCACCATTGGTCACTTTTCTAACACTGTTGTTAACCAAAATTAAATCTCGATTAACAACAGTGCTGTTATTTAAAGAGGACCCATTAATTTTATTTATTTTTATGTTTTATTTTAGGTAGCTACACAATTTATTATCCTTCTGAAATCTGTTTACTCTCCTATGAAACACAATTTTCTTTTCTGATGTGTCACTTTCATGAGGCACAGCACTGAATAACATCATTTATGGTTCCTGATTAGAAACGGAAACCTCTCACATTTATCGATCCATGTTGGTGACTGAATCAAATCTGGGATATGACAGTGGACAGCAGAAACCTTCACAGCAACGGAAATTACACCAACAAATTCAGATCAATCAATTCCAAAACCAGCAGGTTAAAAATAGTTTACTCCCACTGACAGTGAAGAATACACCTCCTCCCCTCTCCCTATAGCTGTCTTCAGGCTGGAAGTGATTCACAAGCCAAAAAAACCTTAATGATATCTGATGACTTCAATTAAATACAGACAAAATAACATCTGGCGATGTTAAGCAGGTGATGAACCTTCAGGTAAGCTACTGAAGAGACAACCAATGAGAGCAAAGAATATCGTCAGTTGACATATGACCTGCTGGTAAATACATTAGCTGGTCACCTAAGCAACAGGAGCTTGGAATATCTGCATGTAACCAGCTGGCAGCATCAAAGCATCAAAGGAGATATTTCCGAGCTTTTATGGAGATGTCTATATGTTTGTGAGCCAGATTCTACATGTTTTAGTATAGATTGGATTTGGATGAGGAAAAAGGAAAAAGTTGCTATGAATGAATCCATAGATTTGATTCTGAGCTGATAATCAATCCACCATGTCCAGTAGTTGTCTTTGTTCTTACATGAATGGCAGATTATTAAAGCTGTCATATTACATATAAAAACAGTCAATGAAACAAACTGGCTCTGCTCTGAACTTTGATAACCACTTTATGAATGAGGACATAAAAGCGAGCGTCAAAAGATTGAGTAAAACAGGAATAGATGGGATAGCTGAAATAAGAAAAAAGACATATACCAAAAACAATTGACCATTAAAGAGGACATAAATGAGTAGGCTTGTTCTCAGGAGGATATACATTGACTGTATACGTGATGTAACCATAATTGAAGTATATCTTCAGCTGAGATTTTATTGAGCTCAGAGGGAGATGAGTAAGACTGACAGCCCTGGCTCAGAGGTTAAAACTTGGAGCTTTTCTGCCTGACGATGCACTGGGTTCTCCTCACTTAAAAATGTTAAATGCTGCCTGCTGTGCCAAGGACACACTCACAAAAAAATCTCATGTTTCATTTTCTAATAAATAAAAAACATTAAACGATTGTGTGGAAAGGTAATCCAGGTTAGGGTCACCTAGATAAATTGTAAATTATGTAAATCTAAATTTTTGAGCACACGTTTATGTCTGTGAAGGTTCTCAGTCATCCAGGTCATTGTAGTCTAAGGAGCACACGTTTACTTACAGAGCTTTGTTGGAGGCTTTGACCACTGGCAGCAGCCTCAGAAGAGCCTCCTCTGAAGCAGAGTATTTCTTCAGGTCAAACACATCCAGATCTTTTTCTGATGACAGTAAGATGAAAACCAGAGCTGACCACTGAGCAGGAGAAAATTCATCTGTGGGGAGACTTCTTAATCTCATGTACCACTGAATATCCTCCACTAGAGAATGGTCATTCAGTTCATTCAGACAGTGGAACAGATTGATGCTTTTCTCTGTAGACAGATTCTCACTGAGCTTCTCCTTGATGTACTGGACTGTTTCCTGGTTGGTCTGTGAGCTACTTCCTGTCTGTGTCAGCAGGCCTCGTAGGAGAGTCTGATTGGTCTGCAGTGAAAGACCCAGGAGGAAGCGGAGGAACAAGTCCAGGTGTCCATTTGGACTCTGTAAGGCCTTGTCCACAGCACTCTGGTAGAAGTGTATCTCTGCAGATTCTCTTGTTTCAGATTTCTGGGATGTTGTTTGTTGTTCTTCCAGCAGATTGAGTCCAGATTTGATGAAGGTCAGGTGGACATGAAGAGCAGCCAGAAACTCCTGAACACTCAGATGGATGAAGCAGAACACCTTGTCCTGGTACAGTCCTCTCTCCTCTTTAAAGATCTGTGTGAACACTCCTGAGTACACTGAGGCTGCTCTGATATCGATGCCACACTCTGTCAGGTCTGATTCATAGAAGATCAGGTTTCCTTTCTGCAGCTGATCAAAAGCCAGTTTCCCCAGAGACTCAATCATCTTCCTGCTCTCTGGACTCCAGTGTGAATCTGTCTCAGCTCCTCCATCATACTTGACCTTCTTCACTTTAGCCTGAACCACCAGGAAGTGGATGTACATCTCAGTCAGGGTCTTGGGCAGCTGTCCTCCCTCTCTGGTTTCCAGCACATCCTCCAGAACTGTAGCAGTGATCCAGCAGAAGACTGGGATGTGGCACATGATGTGGAGGCTTCGTGATGTCTTAATGTGGGAGATGATCCTGCTGGCCTGCTCCTCATCTCTGAATCTCTTCCTGAAGTACTCCTCCTTCTGTTCGTCAATGAACCCTCTGATCTCTGTCACCATGCCAACACATTCAGGAGGGATCTGATTGGCTGCTGCAGGTCGTGTGGTTATCCAGAGGCGAGCAGATGGAAGCAGATTCCCCCTGATGAGGTTTATCAGCAGCACATCCACTGAGGTGGACTTTCTAGGGTCAGTTAGGATTGTCGCTTTGTGGAAGTCCAGAGGAAGCCGACACTCATCCAGACCATCAAGGATGAACACAACCTGGAAGTCTTCAAAGCTGCAGATTCCTGCTTCTTTGGTTTCAGTAAAGAAGTGATGAACAAGTTCCACCAAGCTGATCTTTTCATCTTTCAGCACATTCAGCTCTCTGAACGTGAATGGAAATATGAACTGGAAGTCCTGGTTGGCTTTGTCTTCAGCCCAGTCCAGGGTGTATTTCTGTGTTAATACTGTTTTCCACATGCCAGCCACTCCCTTTGTCAGCACTGTTCTGATTGGTTCATCTCTTCCAGGTGAAGCTTTAAAGATGTCTTCTTGTCTGATTGTTGTTTCTGGTCTGTCTGGTTTCCTGGTTGCTGTTTCAATCTGTCTGACCTCATGTTCATCACTGACCTCTGCAGCCCCTCCCTCTGTGATGTAGAGCTCTGTGTAGATCTGATTCAGAAGGGTTGGGTTTCCTGCTTTAGCGATCCCCTCAAACACACACTGGAACTTCTTCTTCAGAGTAGATTTAAGGTTACGTTGACAAACTGCAGGGTTTTCTAAATAAATGTAGAATATCACTTTTAAGTGGAAATAAAGACTTAACTACTAAAATAATGAATCTTTAAAACATGTTGCTTCATCTCTTGAGACATTAGTTAATGTTTCATGCATCCGGCATTAAATCTTTAGAGGATTCCTCTTACTGCTCTGCAGACTCTCAGCCAGCTCCTCCTGCTTCATTTTCTTCCACTGTGATCTTCACAAATGCCTCTCTGCTGCTCCTCTCCTTATCATCCTCTCTCTGACTCTCAAAGCATTCTGGGTAATCTGGACTCAGAACCTTCTTGATCTTCTTCAGCTGTAAACAGATAAATAAAAGTAATTGTTGTACATGTACAGACCATAAATATGGAGACTGACCACTGGGAAACTTTTCTAGATGCTTCTAGTGTGTATATATATATTACATATGTATACACACACACACACACACACACAAATATATATATATAGTTTTAACATATTTTTGAACATGTAGAAACTTAAAATACCTGTTTGATTTACACAGAAATAACAGTGAACAGCACCTCTAGATTTAGAGCACACGTGTGTTACTGACATATTAAAAGTGTGCTGATTATTTAATATTTATTTCAGTACAGTTATTTCTCAACTTCTCAGATTACTCCAGAGTAAATTAATAAACACATTAGTCCAGTATTTACTGCAGTTTGTCTTAATTTCTCATTGATGCCCGTTTTTATATTAACAGGACTTTTATTTTCTGTTATTTTTCTGCTTTTTAGCTTAAATGCTTGAAAATACCTATTTTAAAACGACTTTTTTTCACCCTTGTTTTTAAGAGCTGTGACAGGTGTGTAAATATTAATCACTGTGACAGTAAAAGAGGTAAAGGCTATAAAACATAAATAAAATAAATAATAAAATAGAAAAAATAGAAATAAAATAAAGTAAAAATAAATAAAACATAACAAAAACACTGCAGCTGTGCTGTTGCGTCATCACGTACGCTGCGTCCTCTGTGGACTCTGAGTGAACTCACAAAGTACGTTAGCCAGGAAAACATTGCACACTGGCTTTAACACTAGAAGTCCCAGAGAGCCATTTGGCTTTTCTACCTATAAAACCCACCGTCGAGCCAAATGGCTGGTAGGCTTTTAGCTAATATCCTTAATCACCTGTGAACAGCTGCTTTTGTTATGTAAATAAGGTGGGGCCATGCTGAACCACTTGGAGTGGTTAGTTTCCTGAGCCACAAGGAAACTTGTGTTTCAGTTTGCCTTAGGGAGAAATCAACACACATGGGTGTATTTCCTTTGTTGCTGAGATTTATTGATAAAACAGTACAAAAAAAACAAAAACAAAAAAACAACCATTTGTACACATATTTACAAATAACAATAAAAAGTGAGTGAGTACATTTCAACATTTTCAGCAATCACAATCAGACTCGGTGCTGTTTCCTGCAGTATATTGCAAGTAAACCTGACAAGTTTGGGATCAAGTTTTGGGTGGCCTGCGACCTAAAATCCAAGTACATTTGCAATGTCCTCACATATCTTGTCAAGGACCCCAATCGTCCCAGTGGGGAGAGACTGTCTGAAAATGTAGTGATGAGGCTGATGGAACCATTCCTAGACAAGGGCAGAAATGTTACCACGGACAATTTCTTCACATCGCTTTCACTTGCGCAAAAACTTCTTAGACGGAAAACCACCATCCTCGGCACAGTCAACAAGATTCGCCGGGAAATTCCTCAATCCGCTAGATACACAAATCGCAATGAATTCACCACTCAGGTAGGCTGCAGGTCTTTTGTGGTTCTATGTTTATGTGTTTCATTGTGTGTAAAAGTTCTATGGAAATAACAATTTATCTTATTTCTTAGGTGTTTTCAACCTCTGCTGCCACGCTGACGGCGTATGCGGCCAAACGGAAGAAGACAGTCTATATTCTTAGCAGCATGCACAGCGTGGTTCAGACTGATAACACCACCAAAAGGAAGCCAAACACTGTCACCCTTTACAACACCACAAAGTGTGGCGTGGATGTGATGGACCAGATGGTGCGGGAGTACACGGTCCTATAACATGATTGACATGGCAGCACTGAATGCACATGTGCTGTATCAAGCATGCACCGGGACGCAGGAAAGACGGGTGGACTTCCTGGTGGAGTTTGCAAGAGAGTTGGCTAACTCTCATATGGTTGGGAAGAAGGCAAGAAAAGAACAGTTGCTTTGGACACAACCCTCCACACCTAGCCCTGGAAAAAGAGCCACGTGTCAGGTCAAACACAAATGCAAGAACAATCATGCCACTGTGCGATGTGTTCACTGCTACAGATACACATGTGGTAAATGCAGACTACAGATACCATGGCAGTGCCAGGATTGTGAGTGATTGAAATGTACTCACTCACTTTTTATTATTATCTGTAAATATTTGTACAAATGGTTGTTTTTGTAGAAATATTTTTTGGTTTTTTTGTACTGTTTTTATCAATAAATCTTTTGGAGATTTATTTTCCTGGATGATTGAGAATGCATCAAGACGGACACAAAATGAAGTTCATAGCTTTTAGCAGTTCCCCCTCCCCACACACAAACAAAGAGGCAGTTTGCAGTTAGAAATCCGCAATCATTCACACACCCCCACTCCCCTCCACAATTCTCAGGTAACGACCCAATTTACATATGAATTGATGCTAACAGACTAGCCAAGTTAGCTTCCACTTGGCTGACAGAGGGTTAGAAAAGCCTGGGACGTCTAGTGTTAATGGAGAGAACGGAAATAAAAACACACACACTTTGTTGTGTGAAGAAATCCAACATGAGTTGAACAAACAGTAAATTTCCTAAAGACAAACTGTTAAAGGAGGAAACTTACAGTTTCTTCACACACACCAACAATAAGCTCCACTCTACACTAAACACGGACATACAGGTGAGCTGCTTCCAGGAAGGAGGCGGGACTTCATCTGAAGCAGGACAGGTGGGTAGGGGGGGAGGAGGCATATTTTCACAATAAGAGCACGTTGTCTTTGAATGAATGTAGCGTCACACTGATGGTTTGTGAATGTGATTTTGTCAGAAACCATCAGTAACGTGGTCTCATTTCACCAGGTTTCAGATTCAGGCATTATTAAAATGAATATATTTATCAACAAAATGATTAAAGTGTTTATCATTTGTACAGGACTGTAATGGAGCATAAATAAAGTTTTTACAGCTGAAAGAAACATTTAGAGGATTTTAAAAGTTTCTTCAGCTGTTTTCTCCTCCCACCTTTTCAACAGACTCAAGGTAATCACACATTTCTATCACAGCAGTTTCACAGACAGATGTAGGACGCCCTGACCTCCTGTGAAAGCAGCTCTGAATGAAACAGCCAATCAGATCCATCATAGAGAGAGCAGGAACATCAGGAGAGGACACGTCAACAGTTTTGTCCATTCAAAGAAGAAAAGACCAGAGAAAGGCCTGGACGTCCACAGAAGACACGTGTGGATGATCCAGGATCCTTTCATGGTAAAGAAAAAGCCTTCATCACAACATCAGTCAGGTGAGGAAGACTCTCCAGGAGGAAGACAATCATTACCCAAGTCTTTTATAAAGAGAAGAGTTGTTAGGAGAGGTTCAGGAACGTAATCAGAGCAGGTCTGAGCTACAACTGTGACCTCAGTGAGGAGCTCCACCATGTTGGAGGTGTAATGCTTTCTTTCTAAAGCTGTTATTGGCCTATTAAACACCAGGAAGTGAATCGGTCGTAGTATTTCAGTGTATATACATGCTTCCATCTTCAGTGAGCTCCTCTCTCCTGTCTGTGCACCTCCTCGCTCTTTCATGCATCTCCTCCTTACATTTCTTGTTCACAGTTTGGTTTCTGGCTGCCCAAAGCACATCCACCATAAACAGAGGGAACCACTGTGTTCCTGTAATCTGTCCAGCTGCCTCCACTCTCTGAAGGAGGGTGGATGGTTTCCAGCACAGTTACAACACCAACATCCTCAGTCTGACCTTGTATGAACTCATGGTTCTCTCCACATTTACCACACCTTCTGTTTCCTGCACACTGGTGCTACATGTCCAAAGCACTTACACTTATATATACCAGCCTATCAATCAACCAAAGACCAAGACAGACTTTTAATTCATTTGAAAGCCTGATGCTTAGCCTTGTCCACCCCAGCTGTAAAACTCAGAAACCACTTGTTATCATCAATCATCCACCTGGGCCTTACACAGAGTTTCTCTCTGATTTCTCAGACTTTTTATCTGATTTAGTGCTCAGCTCAGATAAAATAATTATTGTGGGTGATTTTAACATCCATGTAGATGCTAAAAATGACAGCCTCAAAATTGCATTTAATCTGTTATTAGACTCAATTGGCTTCTCTCAAAATGTAAAAGAACCCACCCACCACTTTAATCACACTCTAGATCTTGTTTTAACATATGGCATAGAAACTGAACATTTAACAGTGTTTCCTGAAAACCCTCTGCTGTCTGATCATTTCCTGATAACATTTACATTTACAATAATTGATTACACAGCAGTGGGGAGTAGACTTCATCACAGAAGATGCCTTTCTGAAACTGGATACCTTCCTGTCACATCAGACAAAAATGAACTCTGATCCTTCAAACAACAACTTCAGAGTCAAGCAGGAGTCCAGCGTCTGAAGCAGGTTCTCGTATCAAGACTCCAGTTTGATGGTTTGACTGTCAGCCTGTTCAGAGTCCCCATGAACACTGAGTGTGACTAAACATCACAGCACAGTCACACTTCCTCTGTTAAAGAGGATCAAACAGTGGCAGATGTGTGAGGAACGTTTCATGATGTTGGTACCGACCTGCAGCACAGTCTGATGAAGACGCCCACAAAGACTGTTAGTCTGATGTGATGTGAGGAGAACAAATCTGTACACTCTGTCTGAAAGGCTCTGAGCTGGATGTTGGAGACTTTTGTTGTTGCTTCGGAGTCTCCTACCCCTACGTGTTTCATCAAGTAGGGGTGGAACTTGAATAAAAAAAAAAAATCAAAGGCGGTCCAAACCTTTTCTCACTCTACCCTTGCAAAACACCTTAAGTCCTTAAAGCGTGAGTCAAACCTGCCTGGCCAAAAAAAAATATTTGCCACCAAATTTGTCACAACGAACTTGCATTGATGATGGTAGAGTCTGATCGCTGTGCAAAGCCTTCTCCAGCACATCCCAAAGATTCTCAGAGGGGTTCAGGTCTGGACTCTCTGATGGCCAATCCATGTGTGAAAATGATGTCTCATGCTCCTGGAACCACTCTTTCACAATTTCAGCCCGATGAATCCTAGCATTGTCATCTTGGAATATGCCCTTGCCATCAGAAAAAAAAACATTCATGGACAAACCTGGTTATTCAGAATATTCAGGTAGTCAGATGAACTCATTCTTAGAGCATATACTGTTGCTGAACCTAGATCTGACAAACTGCAGCAACCCCTGACCATAGCACTGCCCCCACAGGCTTGTACAGTAGGCACTAGGCATGATGGGTGCATCACTTCTCTGCCTCTCTTCTTACCCTGGTGCATCCATCACTCTGAAACAGGGTAAATCTGGACTCATCAGACCACATGACCTTCTTCCATTGCTCCAGAGTCCTTTATGCTTCTTTATTATTTTATTACTTCTAGAATAAGACCTTCTAAAAAAAAAAAAAAACTTCTCGTATTCTAGAATACTTCTTTATTCTTTATTAATCTTTATGCTCCCTAGCAAATTGAAGCATTTTTTTTCTGGTTTCCCTCATTGATTAGTGGTTTTCTTATGGCTACTCAGCCGTTCAGTTACTACCATGTGTAGTGATAATCATCAGGTGGAAGTGCTAGTCGAACAACGACCTGAGTGATTCCCACCCCCTGGTGGTGATATTGCGTTATTACACCTAGGACCAAGCTGCTGCAAATGTTAATGGACACAAAGGTTCGCCAGTTGCTTCTTCATAAAGACGTCCAGAAGCCAGAAATTAAAGTTTGTGTTTGGAAAAGTGACACAAGGAGGGAAGAAACAATAAGGAACTGTGTAAAACCTGACAACAACAGCACCACAGCTTAGCAAGAAGGGAATGAATGCAGTAATGTTCATAATTGATTACTCAAGTCAAGTTAAAAGGAGATTTTGCATGAAGTAATAAGAGCATTTCAAGAAAACAAAATGTCAGAATAAATGAAACAGAAATTGAAGTTCCCAGTGCAGAACAAGCTGAAAGGCAAGTGGATAAAACCTGTTTGAAGAGAGTGCAAGTTGAGCAACACAGAAGTGAAAGGCCTCGCATGCTCACAGAAAAGAGAAAAGAATTCTATAAAGAAAGATTACAGGGGCTGCAACATTGATTTGACACTATTTATGACATATGGAAAGCAATAATCAGGGTTGCAAAAATATCCGTTATAAAAGGAGACATTCTTGAAGGTAACATGAACATTATACAAAGACAAGTAGTTGAGCTTAATGATATTTATGATGAATATAGAGCAATAGATGGACCACCTCATGATATGAGTTCCAAGCTAGACAAATGCACATCAGTGGCTACAGAAGTTTTGCAAAACATCCAATGTCAAAGGAGAAAATCAAGAGATTGTATGGTCTGATGCCAGCTCTGTATTTACTGCACATCCTCTACTTCCTCCACTGTACTCTGTTAGTGCCTCAGCTCATAGTCTGATTAGGGTCAATACAGTAATCTCTAATGGCTCGTCTGCCAAAAGATATGAAGCTGCAGCAGAGTATGAAGCCACAAAGGCTGTGCTTCAAATAATAATGGAACAAGAGAAATACTGAGAAAGAATGCAAATGCCTGAAGAAGAAGACAAAAGCATTTCCGCAGAGCAAGAAACTGCTGCAATGTCACAACGTCTCCTAGAGGAAAAGGAGGAAACTGAGCACAAGCTACAAAGAGAAAAGGAGAAAGCAGCTGTGATAAAGAGACAACAAGAGGAAAGTGCTGCAAAGAGAAAGTCAGCTGAGGACTTAAGAAGAGAAAATGAAAGATTGGAAAATTTGAAAGGATTCAAGGCAACAAAGGCAAAACTACAAGTTTATGAGGAAGACTACGTTTCAGTGAAGCAAGAAAGAGTCACTCTAAACCCTGCAAACTTACAGGTAACAGAGTCCAAGAATGCTGCTTATCAAACCTCACAACCACGAAGAGAGTTAAACATCACTTACGAGAGCACAGCACAGGTGGTCTTGTATAGGTTGTGGCAGAAGGTATTTAGTGGGGATTCACTTAAGTTTAAGCACTGGAAAGCATCTTTTCAGACTCTAATAGTCAGAAATAATATTCCCACTGCAGAAAATATATTTTTCCTACAGAAGTATGTTGGTGGTTCTGTTAAAGAAGCCTTAGATATCTATTTTCTGATTGGCTCTGAAGAGAATATGCTCAATGAATGTTATGGAGAGCCTCTTGTCATTGCTAAGGCCTTCAGAGAAAAGTTACACACCTGCCAAAGGTCACAGGAAAGGATAGTGCAGAGGTAAGAAAGTTTGTGAATTTTTCACAAAGCTGCCAATCTGCAATGACTAATAATGAGAATCTGAACATTGTCTATGATGGTGATAAGAATCAAAGACTTGCTGCTGAACTACCAGACTGGTTAAATAAGGGGTGGAACCAAAAGGCTACAGAGTACCAGCTGGAGCACAACAGGTTCCCACGTTTCAGTTTCTTTGTAATGTTCCTATTAATGGAGGCAAGTATTCCATGTAATCCGATTACATCATACCAAGCCATGAGACAAAGTAACTGTGACAAACAGAAGACAAAGCGTCAACCTACACCCATTCATAAGAGACAAGGAACAGTGAAAATCTTCACAACTAACTCTAGTGAAAGACGCATGGTCTCTTGTGTGTTTTGTAAAAGAGCAGGACACGGCTTACACAAGTGTCGTAAGCTCACCGAGAAACAACTCGCTGAGAGAGTGAAATTCATTCAAGGTGAAAAATTATGTTTTGGTTCTTTAAATAGTAGCCATCTGTCCAGGAACTGCAGCAACAAACATCTGCAATAGTCCCAGTTTATGTATCCACACAAAATGAGCCAAGTAAAGAAGTACTGATCTATGCTCTGCTGGGCACACAGAGTGATTCTTCATTTATTCTTAATGAAGTAGTCTCAGCTGACTGAAGAAGTCACTTGGATGAGTGACGAAACGTTTCTCCCACAAAACGCTACGTCCAGATGAACAGATTCAACTTTTGGAGATTAAAGCAGAAACTGGGACAGCTGCGCTGATGGAGAAGCATGAGACGGAGAAACAGGATCAACGACTGAGGAGGAAAAGTGAGTAGGTTGTGTTTTTGACACTGAAATAACTGCATCATCGGCCACAGTGCATCAGTGAGTCCTTGGAAGATGGTATAAATTACTACCTGGAAAGGAAGACTCAGCAACCTGCAGTTTCTAACACCCTTCACTCCGTGGCAAAGGAATACGATCCATTTACAGAGTCTGTTAAAGGAAGGAATCATTTTCACTTTTTGGGTGCTGTAAGGAAAGAGGCAGTTAAGTTCAGTTAAGTCAAAATATTTGTGATTTTCTTCATGGGCTTCATGTGCATGAAAAACAGCCAGCACTATCAGTTCTCTCATAAGCCTTTATGCGACCTATGCAGCCAAAAGCAGAGGAGGAAGCACCTGAAGGCATTTTCAATATAAAGCAAAAACAGATCACAGCAGCTGTCATTTATCATCTTTGCCTGTGTGAGATGTGCTGATGGGAACTCACTTAAGTACAGCTTTTATACTGGCTTTTGAGCGTGGAGGGAAGAAGAGTCAGAATTAAATTAGAGTAAAATTAATCTCATTTTGGTGGAGTGTGTGAACGCATCATGTTAAATCAGCAGACCCAGGATGATGATGGGCATCATACAGTTTTCTCTGAAGTGGAAGCCATACTGAACGGCTCCTGGAGTGTTGCACACAATGGTCCCAACGATTATTCCTGTCTTTAAAAAGGCTGAATGGCTGCTGAAAAGCTTAAATACCCCAAACAGGTAACGAGGGAAAAGGAAACCGATGGGAGTGCAGTTGATAATAATCACAGGATAAGGAGACATGGCATGTAGAATTAAACTCAAAAACACAAGGCACCAGAATGTGAGAATAGAACAGGAACAAGAGAAACTTAGAAGCAGAACATAAGGGAACAAATAGACTGAACTTAAAAAAAAAAAAAGCCACATCTTAAAGTCCAAAAACGGAAACGCAAAATGCTGTGTCAAAGGCCCAGGAACCGTGACAGCGTGATTATTAAAGTATTAAATGCAAAGAAGGGAAAAAATGAACAAAAGAGGAAAAGATGTGGCTGTGAAGACAGACTTCAGAATCCAGCAGGAATAAATATCAACAAAAAGCTGACTGATGCACATCTGTGACTGTGTTGGATACTGGCCCGTATATAAACAATATTTACTCAGACTAATTTACATATATGATAAGCCAAGCCAACTTTATTAATACGGTTCTTTAAAACAGCAAGTGCTGACCAAAGTTAAGAACCGAATAAAAATACAAAATCATTTATGTGAAAAGACTTTAAAACAGTTTAAAAATCAGCTGTCACTCTGTGGCCAATGAAAGGAGGAAGTGATTTATAATGTGATGAAGTTTTTCGGATAAATCACGGGGTGAGAAACAGGAAATACCAACTGTTTCTTCTTCTCACTGTGTGTGAAGTTTCCCCGATACTTTCATGACACATGTTGGGGACAGCCGATGAGATGCACTGGGAAATGTGACATATGTAATATAATGTTCCTTGTTTTATTTTTTTCGCACACCATGTGTCAAAAAAATCTTCTCTTTTTAAAGTATTTTAATGATAAAGATATGTTACACACGGGTGCATTAGGCATAGTGCATAGTACACAAAGTACATAACATTTCGTATTTCTTGTCTTTTTTTAATGTTCCTTTCTTTGCTCTGTTTTATGAGTATATTTGTATGTATATTTAAAGACAGTCAAAATCAGCAATGCAAACATTCACAGATCGTTCAAGCCAAGTTGAAAATACATTCACTGTCACAGAGCAGCTTCCACCTCATCTTACAAACAGCATCAGTCTGAATGACTTTGCTTCATCGTGATGGTTCAAACAATAATATTTTCAAACAATAACTTAGTGTTGATACGAAAACAACAGTTACTAGAAAATTCAACAGCTTTTAAAACTGAAATAACAATTTTGAGCAGCAATAAACAAAAATATTAAAGTTTTGACTTTCATCAATATTACAAACTTATCTATTCCTATTTATTTCCCAGGGCGGGATCATTCAGTGCACATTTGTTTGCATTGTTTAATTCAGGTTTGGTTTAGTTCACAGTGAGCTTCAACAATCCCTCTAAATATCATAACACCAGGTTGCATCAAGACAACAACTGTTTTCATTTCATTGTGAAGATGTTGCACAATTATCATGTCTAAAATATACAGTCTCCTTTGGGACATTTCAGTCTTACCTCAGCTAAATTTAAGCAGCCTTTAAACGAAAAGTTGTAAGAAATAAAACCTTGAACCGATCACTATAATCAGTATCAATAGTACACAGCCAAAAGAAAGGCACATGCTAATATTTTACTAGACTGCCTTTAGCTTTGACGAAGGCAAACATTTTCTGTGGCGATTGTTTCGCTGACTAAATGTAAAACAAAACATTTATTTCAATCTGCAGTTGCATTAAAAGCATCTTCTCCAGCTAATCCCACAGATTCTCACTTAAGAATAAAGGTCTGGACTCTGTGGTGGGCAGTCTGTGTGTGACAACCATGAATCCAAGCTTTTAAACTAAACCTTTTTAACTAAAGGTCAGGGCTGCACTTAATTCTGGTCATCTGTAAGTTTTTGCCGTCTGGGTTTCTCCTCAAAAGTTTGTAAAATTAATCCAAAAATAAAAAACACAAACAGAAGGGAAGAATAAGAAAAAAAACATTGATGAAAAATGATTTCACTCAAACCAAAAAAAGACTAAAAGTGAAGTAGACTGGAGATGGTGGCCTGCAGTGTGTGAATGCATCTACATTCCCAGTATTAGATGTGAGTGTTCTGAACGTGCATTCAGTGACTGTGGTCCTATTCTTGTATTTGTACACAGCTTAACAAACATATTAGAATTTAGTCATCATTTATTTTATGTTTCTGTCCACCAGAAACAGACTGGTGGCTTTCTCCACCAGCGTGAGCAAGTTCTTTATTCAAAATTATATTATATATATATATCTTCTTGATGCATTCTCAATCATTCAGGAAAGTAAATCTCCAAAAGTTGAATCTGTTCATCTGGAAACGCTACATCCAGATGGACAGATTGAACTTTTGGAGATAAATTATATATATTATATTAGTCAAGAACTCACTGAAGAGCCCGTATTAAAGCAGTTTGTGACGCTGGGTGCTCTTTCTCGGTTTATGATGATGATCTAATAATTTGTTAAAAGTTGTATAAAAATAAATGTAATCAAATGTGTTCATGCTGTAACAGCGTGCATGTCAGTGCTTTAGTTTTCATCAACAGAGCTTATGCATATCTGTAGCATCTTCATTACACCTCAGCTGGGTCCTCAGTAGGAACTTTGACTCGACATTGCTCCTTATGTTGACAAGTTCATCGGTGTACCACAAAACCAATGGCAACAACAACAACAGCAAGAACAACAACAACAGGAATAATGGCCTGCTGAGTCAGAGCTCCGACCCTTTTAGCATCATGCATGTTTCCATCTTCTTTTTCCATCACTTGTTTCTCTGACACGCTTTCATGTGTTTCAGCTGCAGAGAAAGCAGAAGTCACAGGTGGAGAGAATTCTAACAAGATCATAAAGCTGGGAGGAAGTTTTTAATTTACATTTGATGAGCTCCACAAACTCACCTGTGACTGTGAGGTTAATGAAGTGACTGATCTCTGTGTGAACTCTTTTACTTCTCACAGGGTTCCTCACTGCTATGTGACACTCATAAATCCCAGTGTCATTAAACGTGACGTTGTTCAGGATCAGAGAAACGTCTCCATCCTTCATCTCCGGGTCCCTCAGCTTCACTCGGCCATGAAAAGATGGATGTTGGTAGTTTTCATAGGAGCGTTTGTTCCTGTAGAAGTAGACGTAGCCGTCTGTGTTCAGGTCAGCTCTGCTCCACTTCAGCACTGAGATTATTTCATCTGTGGTAATCTGACACTGGGGAGTGATGTCATCTCCAACTCTCCCCTGAACATCCTGCTGAAGAGCTGAAAACATGAAAATAATGTGTTTTTTCCCCTGTTTTTATCATTTCACTTCAAAACACTTTTTATTAATTATTAATCCCGAAGGTAATTAATTAATAAGGCTTAACAGCTGCTCCCATTCACACTAAAATAAAACATTCACTCAGACAGAATAAGGCAGGGGTGTCAAACTCAAACACACAGTGGGCCAAAATTCAAAACTGGAACAAAGTTGCGGGCTAACATTAATATTTATTGGAAAAAAAATCTTCCTCCAGAAATGAGAATAAATCTTTTCTTTTGGACTCAAACAAGTTTTGCTGAAAAACTGAATATGAAACAAGCAAAGCTCAATACTAAACAATATATTAGCTGTATAATACCAGTAGGCCAGCTCTAATAGTAATTTGGTATGGCTTCGCAGGCCAAATTTGCCCCACGGGCCAGAGTTTGACACCTATGGAATAAGGCAATCAAACAAAAATAAATTACATCATATATTTAATATTTTATCCATATTTATATTTAATATAGAGAAACACAATCACAGTCTCCAAAAACTAATCTTTAGAGACCTTTTACAAAGATGCCAAACTCAACAGGAAGGAAAAGTCCCAGAGTGTCCAGTTTCCACTGATGCTCCCACATATTCAATTCAATTTTATTCATATAGCACCAAATCACAACAGCAGTCACCTCAAGGCGCTTTATATTGTACAGTAGATCGTACAAAAGCCCAACAATCATATGAACCCCTGTGAGCAAGCACTTTGGCGACAGTGGGAAGGAAAATCTCCCTTTCAACAGGAAAAAACCTCCGGCAGAACCAGGCTCAGGGAGGGGCGGCCATCTGCTGCGACCAGTTGGGGTGAGAGAAGGAAGACAGGATAAAGACATGCTGTGGAAGAGAGACAGAGATTAATAACAGATATGATTCGATGCAGAGAGGTCTATTAACACATAGTGAGTGAGAAAGGTGACTGGAAAGGAAAAACTCAATGCATCATTCCCATGATGCATTGATAGAATACTATGGTCATCAGTATTGAACACTGCACTAAGGACCATACTCCACATGGACGACAGGTCGGGGGGAGATATAATCACCCCCACCCAAGACTGGGTGCCAAGCACACTTCATGCACAGCTCTCTCTCTCTCTCTCTCTCTCTCTCTGTACTTCAAGAACAGTTTCCCGTCTAAAAATCTGTTTTCTGCATTATTCGCTTGCTTGTTACGCACAAGTCTACTGTTGTTTACAGCGCTGTCGGTCACTGTTTTTTTTTTTCGTTTTACATACTTCCAAAAAGAAAACCTAATTTCTGCCGTTCAATACTGAACACATTTAAACTTTTTATGCAAAATGCAAAACGCTTAGCCGTGTCTCTAATAAAACCGCTGTAATGTCAGAGGTAACGTTCATATGTTGATTAATGTTTTTCTTTCATTTTTGATGTACTGCAGAATATTTTTAAAAATCCCAGGCCAGGAAAACCTTCATGTTTTTCTGTGTTTTATCTTCAGCTACTTTGACACAAAGGAATCTGCTGTGACGCTCACACCTTTGATAAAGTCTTGCGTGTGTCAGCTTCCTTTTTATAGATACAAAAATATGTAAATGTACTGATCTGAATTATAATATTTCTGACTGTCAAAATTTCCCAGATTCAAATCAAATTTAATTGAACCAAATCGTGGATCGAATCGATTCTAGAAATCAGTGACGATACCCAGCCCTACTTGAAACCTCGATCCTCAGTAGCCAGTTACCAAGACTACCTGAAACACCCTCAGAAAATCTACTAGATGATGTAAATGCAGCACTACAGACGATACAGCCACGATTACCAAGACTAACAAGCTAAACAATACTATGGCAGCAGTGATCAGTGAGATGCTTGGCTAAAAGTTGAACAGCTATAAGGAGCGGTACCTCCATGGGGAGAATAGAGGCCAAGGTCAAGGTAGCATGAAGGGAGGTTAGCCAACCATTGGAGCTGCAGAAAGGAGAAGGTGCCTAAGAAGTACAGGAAGCTGTCCATACCTGAGGCCTTGGAAACTGCAAAGCAACAACTCACCGCCTTGGTCAGCTGCTTGAAGAGATACACCAGAGAGATCGAACGCAGGAGAATAAACCAGCTGTTCTCCACAGAACCAGCCAAGGTGTACTCTCAGTGGCAGGGGAACAGCACCACCAAGGCTGGAGATAGAGCAATACTGGAAGAGCATATGGGAGAAGGATGCAACCCATAACGGCAATGCTCAGTGGCTAGTGGATCTGAGGGCAGACCACAGCAACCTCCCTAAACAGGGACCAGTAACCATCACAGCGGCAGACATCCAAGAAAGCGTCTCCAGTATGAAGAGCTGGACAGCACCAGGATTGGCAAGAATACCAGAGGCACAAAACACCAGCTATTGGTAGACCAAGCCTAAGACTGTAAAACCAGGCTGACCAACGTGTGCACTTTGTGGATTGATTACAAGAAGGCCACATGGAACATACATGGAACCACATAACCAAGTGTCCAGCATAGTATACAGAAACATCTGTGCTGAATACAGCCTGGAAGTCCCGGGGTCAAAATAGGAGACGCCCCCTAGGGTGGTGGAGATTGACCGAGCTAAGATCCTGTGGGACTTCCAGATACAGATGAACAAAATGGTGATGGCTAACCAACCGGACATAGTAGTGGTAGACAAACAGAAGAAGAAGGAGGCCAGAAGAGCGCAGTCCTAGGAACAGCTAAGATACTGCGCAGAACCCTCAAGCTCCCAGGCCTATACACACACATATATATATACATACATATATACAGACAGACAGATAGATAGATAGATAGATAGATAGATAGATAGATAGATAGATAGATAGATAGATAGATAGATAGATAGATAGATAGATAGATAGATAGATAGATAGATAACTTGTAGAAGTAAAAATATAAACACGTTACTCACCTGTTAACTCAGAAATTAGAAAACAAATCAGAAGGATTTTAAAATATCCCATGTTTAACAGGAGCATAAGTACCACAGAGCGGCAGAGTCCAGAGTGAAACAGAAAGAGACTTCCTGGTAAATTACCGACTTACATTAAACCGTGGGTGGAGGATTTCAAGGAAAATGAGTCAGTGGCATTCTGTTTAAAAGCACTCACCAAATTAAATGTAAGAAACAAAAACAACAAATTAAGACTTCATAGAGATGTAAAGTAGAGATATATATTCTCTGCTTAAAGAATTCATGTGCATCTGTTGAGTTTCACGTTACTGACACAAGCAAAAAAGCCAAGGGGTAAAGTTTCAGCAGCACAAGCTGCGTGTCACATTACATGTTGTTTGTGCTGCAGAGAGTACCTGAGTACCTTTCATCCATGTGTACAGAGTCTTCAGGGTCAGACCTGAAGTCACTGAACAGCCTGTAGCAAGTCCAGTTTAAAGTCTAAATCTCAGATCTGACATTAAAATCATGTCATCTTTCTTCCATATTTGTATATTTATTGAACAACCCAGCAGCAGAAATGAAGACAATAACAAAAACAGTTACATCTAGTCATGAAGAAATCTGAAAGGGTTTTAAATATGTTTAACTTTGTTTTAAAGCTCTCCGGCATGCATTTACACACACACAGCTATTTGTGTGTGTCAATGCCTGTGAGCGTGAGTCAGCTCCCCAGTCTGTGGCTGTCGGTCTCTGTGGGCTCAGGGGTGGTGAAACTCAGTGTGCTGCTCTCTGTTCTTGGCACTGAAACAAAGACCTCCAGAGGAACCATGCCTGGCGAGCAGCCCAGAGGAATATTTGCAGAGACCCAAAAGGAATTTGTATCAGCTCAGTTTCACTTTCACAAAAGTCCACGTCATGACTCACGCTGTGTTCACTGAACCAGTGCAGTGTAGGAGGGCTCAGAGGATGTAACCACACACAGGCTTATTGCTGACTGAGGAACCAGGAACAAACTGCTTCACTGAACCTCTGCAGAGCAGGTTTTTATGTTAACAATCACAACACAACAACGTATTAACTTAAAAAATATAAATTGTTTTAAACATGACCAAATGATTTTATGACTCATTTCAACAAATAACTAAAAGCTGTGCCTGCAGTAAGCTGATGGTTTCCTGTTTGTCTTTTATCCTTTAAAATGTTATCTTGGTTTATTTGTGACTCTGAGAACGTCGAGGTAACAGGAAGATGTTTTATTTGCACTGAAATGAGTTTTACACTTGTGTTCACTGCAGACTGCCAGGATCTGCTTCACAGTGTATTGTTTATATTCTGTGTTTGAATGGAGGGATTCAGAGACCTGTATGATCTCCTCCTGCAGCTCCTCACTCTGATTGGCTGCTGTAGTAGTGAACCGTTTACCTTTGACCTCTTTAACCTCACTGCTCTGTGTTGTTTTCTCTTTTAGAAAAATAAAAGAGCCGAGCGTCGACAGGCGGTGTCTTTGACTGGATGTTACCTCGCTGTGAACACACATGGTTCATATTTGAAGATGGGAACCAACCAAATATTTGTTTTTTCAGACTGTAGAATCAGAATTTCGTGTGAACAACAAGGAGCCATGGATCCAGCCTGCCTTAGTACCAGCTGAGCATCACAGCCTACCTCAGTGTTCTTGCTGACCATGTCGTCTCTTTCAGACCACATCTGCTGATGGCTGCTTCCAGCTGGATAACACACCACTGATTTAAAACTTTTTCTTTAACATGATCAGTTCACTGCGTTCAGACGACCTCCACAGTCACCAGATAAAACACAAACCTTTAGGATGTTCTGGAAATCTTCAGTAACTTTGGGTATTATGTCAGTTTGGACTAAAATATCTGAGAAATGTTTCCAGTATATTATTTTTAAATCTATGACATGAAGAAGTGTATTCATAATCTTGCCTCTCCTTTATCTCTGTGATCTGCTTCATAGCACCACTGTTTCCTGCTCTCTCAGATCTTCATCTGCCTCTCATCGTGTTGCTCCTTCTCTCGCCTAATCACTGTGGGGCACAGAGCTTTCAGTCGCTCTGCTCCTCGGCTCTGAAACTCAATTCCTTCAGTTCTAAGAAATATTTATTCCCTTTTTTAAGTCACAACTCAAAACCTACTTGTTTAAACTGGCTTCCTCACTTTGATACTGATTTTACTTGATGTCGTGTTCTGTTTTTATTTGTTGTTTTTTTGTATTTTAATTTATTAGAATCTATTTTAATCTACTGTTTTATTGACATCTTTGTCTCTTTGTAAGGTGACCTTGGGTTTTAGAAAGGTACCCTAAAATAAAATGTATCATTATTATTAGTAGTAGTTTTAGTATTAGTATTAGAAGTGAAGCAGTTCCAAAGGCAAAAGGGGAGTTCAACTTGATACTAGACAGGTGTTCCTAATAAAGTGGCCAGTGTGTGTATAACACCATAACTAATTCAACAATATGGCCACATATTCTAGGGGTTGAGCAGGTGACCCATAGTTTATATATGTTAGTGTGACGTTTGCTCCATATCAGAAACAAAACAGCTGCTGCTCATTCACAAAGTGGATTTTTAAAATTTTGAATGCTGCAGACTCAATTTGACAGCCTGTTGTTGCAGGTTAATGTCAGTAGATGGCACCACTGGAGCATCATTTAATCTTGGAACAGCAGCCAAAAAAACCTCACTTTCTCATTAAATCAGCTTCTTATAAAAGAGAATTATCATTGAAAATAAATATAAGATGATAGTGTAGGTGATGCTTATTTAAAATTATTATTAAGCAGATTTAACGGAAAAGTGAGTTACACCTCTTATTCATCATGCTGTAATGTTTCTGGAAGCAACGGTCACCTCTGTGAAAATCTCCCCACCGCCTTGAGGCGACTTTTGTTGTGATTTGGCGCTATATAAATAAAATTGAATCGAATTGACAGAACACCTGCAGATATAAACAATATCAATAAATACACTGATTATAGTCTCATGAATTTAAGTACATGGAGGTTTGTAAAAGCTCCTCAGAGCCCTCAAATGTTTTGTTTTTGTTTGCTTTGTTTGTTTGTTTTTTGTATGGCCACCTGAATTAAAACCTGTGGGTCAGTGAAGACAAACACTGAGTGATCCACATATTACAGACAGAACTGTTGAGTCTATTACCGAGGTCTCCAAACAAATGTTTAAGGTCCAGTGTCTAACAGCCTTCCACCAGAGGGCGCTTTAACACAATCAGATGTGTCTGTGATGCATTCACTGAGCTTTCTTTTGAAGACAGTTTCATCAGTATGGTTAGAAGAAACTCCAACACACTGTATATACAGGCAGTTTATTAATGGAGTTTCCTTCATATCCCCAAATTTTAATGTATCTATTAAAAAAAGACTTTGAGTTTGTTACGATCTATTCTGAGTCTCCTTATAGAGTTGCCCTGTGTTTTTTCTTCCTTCATTGAAACTTGCTGTTGAACATTTTAGTTATAAAATAAGGCTAAAAATCATGTTTTATAATGAACTACGGTCCACCGTGTAGATACAGAAGCTGAGTACAGCTGTATCTGAGATTTATTTCTTCTATTAAATGAGTTACAATCAAATCTGTAATGTCTGATAAGCAGACGACTCTCAGCTCTGCTGTCAACAGACATGAAACTTCACAGTAACTAAGACTCATGAGTGAAAGTGTTCCTGCTGCTTTAAGTCTGTGGCTCACATGAACTTTGTTATCTGCTCTGAAGAGGACTGAAGTGTGTCTGTGTTCACCACAACAACTCACGTTTTCCATCAGACATCTTTGTGAAACCCACAGAAGCACACGAGGAGATCAAGTGAGACCAAAGTTTATTGAACCTGCAGAGAAACCAGATCACTGCTGTGGAGACGACAGCACACTTAGAAATAACATAAATAACAGCAAAGTTACTGAAGACATGAAAACTTGGATTAGATCTACATTTTAGTCACATAAGATTTATTACTGTTTATGTATAAATGATGTCTTGGTCATACTTTTATTCTGAAAGGTTTGGTAAAGAAAATGTTATCTTTTTAATATAAAAAGTTTGGGAAAGTCAGTTTTCTAGCTTCTTTATAAAAGAAAGGAATAATAACTGTCCTGTTTGAACTTTCTGCCCTCAGTGGTTGTGTGAGGTTTCCTTCATGAGGAGAACAAACAGAATATAAACCAGTGTGTTTACAGTGAATGAGTCAATTCTATATTTATTAAGTTATGCAGGCTTGTTTGCACATAATAATAATAATAATAATAATAATAATAATAATTATTATTATTATTATTATTATTATTATTATTATTATTATTATTTGAGTTGTATAAAAAGGATCCAAAGAACAAGTTGTGCCTTTAGCTCCTCACTAACTGCTCAACAATCATGCTGAACTGTAAGCCTTTATATTTATAGTGTGTGAATTGGTGAATGACTGAATGTATGCATGTTATATCAAACTACCTGCTGCTTCATTTTAAACAGATAAAACATATATTTATATTACAAAAGCATCTAACATTTATTATATTTAGCTTTAAGCACTGCATGCATTTAACTTTATTAGAGCAAACTGTATTTAATATATTTATTTTGACTGCAGACTTCGTTAGTGATGATGAGTAGGATTTTTTATTATATTGTAAAAATGAAATGTATTTCATTTATAATGTAATTGACTTCGATTCATACAATTGTTATGCTCCTGTTTCAGGGAGTTTGTGGTTCTAATGTTTCTACTGTAAAGATAAAGTGCCTTTTGATATGACTGTTGTGGTTTCCTGAATATAACTGAAGCTGGAATCAAAGTGATCCATGTTTTGTTTGTTTGTTTTGTTTTTCTTGCAGTTTTCAGACAATTTTACTACAAATATTATTTTACCAATAAATATTAAGAATACATAATGACTCCCATAAACTGTGACAGAGTTTATAAACACAACAGCTGCTATAAATGTTGTAAAACATGTTTATGTTTTAATTTGTTAACCTGGTTGTTTATGACCACAGAGAGAAAGAACAAAGGATTTAACTGATGTGATGTAAGTCATGCTGTGATGTGCAGACATGGAAACACTGAAACATCATTCAGATGCTTTACACATCACATAACACTGATTTGGATGTTTTCTTTCCACTAATGTGACAAAAACATGCCTCATGCTTTGCCCTAAATGGCTCCCAGGTCGGCTTTTACACCATCTCTGCCTGTCCTCCACCTCCTGTCAGTGACAGGCCCACTGGATGTGGTGAAAGGTGGAGTATTCAGAGGGTTACAGTCAAAGTAAATCAGTATGAGGTAACCAGCAACATGGTGAGAAACACTTTGGTGTTTAAAGTGACAAATCATGGACACTATGAGGAGAGTATAAATGGAAAATGGTTCACGTGGCTCATCCAGCCTGCTGTACAGCGGCTTTTATATACACTTTATATCCCGTTTTAACTTAAGGAGAAGTTAACATCCTGTAGATTTGGAACTAATTCCCTTTCTATGGTTCTATGTGTTTCCCATCAGGGAAAGTCTGGTTCTGCTGAGAGTTCACTTCAGTGCCAATAGAGGGCAGCACCTGATCTCAGTTTCATCTCAGCACTGAGCTACTGTGTCTGAGATCAACTCTTCATGGAAACTTGCTGCTGGGCACTTTAGTTGTGTTTCTTGGCTCTGATGATCTGATCTTATTGAATCAGCTCCAGACTCTCACACTGAATCATGTCACAGATGGTTACAACTTAAGAACACGTCAAACTTTACAGGAACTTAGATTCACATGTGCAGCTGCTTAACATGAAAAATATCTGTTGCCCGTATTGATGTGTATAATATTGTGTGGCAGGTGTGTGATGCAGTACTATCACTATCCACCAGGGGGCATAGGTTTTCCTATATAAGGCAGGCATTCAGGCCACAGTTGTTTGACCGTGTGTCAGTTTTTTCCCCAACACGAAGAGTTAGAAATGATTTCAAATTCCTTCAAGTAGAATTTAAAGGCAATTTTTGAACAATTTATTTCTGCCACTCAGCCAGGATCACAACCACACCTCATGAAGTGAGGGTAACTTCATGAGGAGAACATACAGAATATAAACCAGTGTGTTTCACAGTGAATGTGCTCAGGTCTGAGCTGTTGTGTGGACCAGTTAGAGCAGCAATTGGTTGTGAATACAATGCAGATGAGTGGAAAGGGTTCAGATAATGGAAGTTACTTTACATCTTTGCCAACTGGTTATAATGCCCAGTTAAAAGAAACCTATATGCAAAACCTAACATGCAAACTGTGCTGCAGAACTTAAGGTTCAAAGAGCACAAATGGACCAAATGAAAAGAAAATTGATTTGCAATTTGTGAAAACACTGTATGTGAGGAAGAGCTGGAAGAAGCTCTGTGGTGTACGGGCCCAAACAGGGTTGTGAGGCAGTGTCACAGCTGAAACCAGATATTTACATACACTTCAGAAAAAAAAACACAAATACATTTTTGTCTTTACTATTGAACATCAAATCAGAGTAAACTTTTTTTTTGTTTTAGATCAATAAATATTAACAAATTTTTGTATTTGTGAAATGTCAGAATAAAGAGAGAGAGAATTGTTTTGTACATTTTATAACTTTCATCAAAGTCAGAAGTATGCATACATTTCCTTAGTATTTGGTGGATTTGCCAAATTGAAATTGTTTCACTTGGGCCAGACATTTAGGTTATCCTTCCACAAGCTTCTCTCTATAATAGTTTGCTGGAGTCTTGACTCACTTGACAGAACTGGTGTATAAATAAATAAATAAAAGCTTTGGGGTCATTAAGACTGACAAAGTGGAGTCATGGTGTAATTTAGGCAAGCTACAGCCAGGAAGCATGACTGTAGCTTGCCTACATTACTGTATACTGTATGACTGAATGTTGCAATCAGTGGGTGTGGCATAACTGCTGAACATGAATCTTTGTGAGTCAAAGAAAAGCTGAGGATAGAATTTTCCACTCTTTCCAAACGCAGCACTGCTTCTGCATCTTTTTTACTGCACACAGATAATCTCAAAGGTGAAATCACAAAGTTTCTCTTTTCAAGAATGTTTGAACCCATTTGAAGTGCCAAGAAGTGACCAATGCTGTAATTGATTAATGCATGTGTTTTATAAGCTGATGGAAGTGTTTTCTATGTGAATCTGAAGGAATCCTGTAACCTGACCTGTCAGATTAATGCAGCGCTGACAACTAAATGACTCTTGGATCAGACTCTTTCCAGATAATTTACTTTATATTTGATTAATTTAATACAGTTGTAGAAATAACGGATGAAACACAAATCGTACTGTAAAGACAAGTGTGTCTCAGCAGATACTACTTCGTCCCTGTGTTACCATTCTGGATCTGAGGCTGTTTTACTTGCTTAGTAATTCAATGCATAATGTGGCACAAAAACCATCACGGGAGCTTTCAGAACATCATCCAGGTAAAATCTAGCATAAAAGCTGCAACTGCTGATTCCAGTTGACCATGAAAACCACAGGCTGTTGTATGGCTGTCCCACATTGTTCATCACTCTAAGATGTATCACAACACTGCAGCTGCAAATCACCAACAGTTACAGTACAAATGAACCTTACAGATGACGTTCAAATATCAAAGTTGATTACATGGGGCAAAAAGCAGGACAGGTGTCGAGCCAAGCTACTGTTGTTAGGTCCAACAAAATGTGTTTACCCTGCGTCAGGAGCACCAGGCTATCCAATCATGAACAAACAGTCGCCATCATTCTTGGTTTTACTTCACAAACACTTCTTATGATTACTCCTGAAATTTAGCATTTTTTTGTGAAATTTTGAAAACTGTGAAATTTTGTGGTGATGGATTTCCATGAGCGTTTTTTTTATTAAGACCTGACACTCATATGTTCCATATCAGGACTCGTCTCCATCCTCTGTCCCGCAGATCCACCCTGTTCTTAAACGATGGATGCTGATTATCTGGATCCAACAGTTCATCTCGGTACAAAGGGACATATTCTTCTCCCAGGTCAGCTCTCTTCCAATCTGTGGCTGCAATGTTTTTGTTTGGAGCTCGACATGGCAGAATAACATTTTCTTCTGAAAGAGGAAATGACACAGAGCTCAGAGGTTAAAGGTCAATGCATAACTGGATATAGCAGCCGATCAGAGTCAGGAGCTACAAAGAAAAAGATCATAGAGCTCTCACACAAACTCAGTTCTATTTAAATTACTTTATTCACAATCAAGACGCATCATATTGTAACATAAAGCGAGAAAATCCCAATCAAACAAACCCATATGAGCAAAAAGTAAATAAAAGTTACAAAGAAGATCTCTTTCTTTTAACAGGAAGAAACCTCAAAACCTCAGAACCAGGCTCAAGGAGGAGTGGTCATGTGAAGTGACCAGTTAGGAGCAAGAGAAAAGAGAAGAGAGAAAGAGAGCACAGAGAGAAACAAAGCAAAACAAAAAAATCAATGATAAGCAGCATTGACATAGAAACACCTGGAGATGAAAACACGTGTGGAGAAGAACTGCTCAGTGGGAATTCCTCCAGCAGCCTCTGACCTGTGACAGCATGACTTAGTTTTACGGTCACTCAGTTCCTTATTATAACCTTTATCACAAAAGAAAAGAAACTCTATATCCTGCTGCAGGGTCAAGTACAGGCTTTTTAATTAAGTTTTAATTAAAAGGCCTGTGGGTTCTAGTGTGTTAATAAACATAAACAGATTATATTCAAATTGAAATGTTACTTAATGGTAGGACTTCCTTGAGCAGTCTTGTAGGGTGGGGTCAAAAAGGTGAAACGATGTCAGATAAATCAATAGATTAGGCAAATTTCTATGTAATGAGGTTGCAGAGAAATTCACTAAGTCATTATTAGTTAAAGTTAAAGAGATGCAGGACTTGGCTGCAGTGCAGAGAAATGCTGCTCCTGTTCTCCTCTATCAATAAGATGTTCTAGCTTATGGAGAGTTTTCTATAATACATTGAGGACAATGTTGTTGTGTTTGGGCTGTAAATAGCTGAAACTTCCTTGAATTAAATCTTGTAACTGGTTGAATGCCACTTCCTCTTCAGCTTATGAGTCATCTGCTTGAAGCAGCACATTCCCTTGTTGTACAATGGAGTGAAACACGATCACATTTGACACATAAAAGTTGGACGCTCATATTATTTTTAAAGCACCAACATTGACAGAAGATAAAGAGTGCACTGGTCACACTACCAGAGGAAGTACACACAGGGTGCAAAAATCTGATGTTTGTTATCAGAGACTCGTGGCACTCTTCTCCTTGTATCGTACTCCACTGGAGATTGATCCTGTCAGGGAGCCTGGCTCCATGAGCAATATGAACTCTTATTATATTATATGAGTTTTAGCTGCACTGTGCTGCTGTTCTGTGTCCACGTTTGTTTGTAGGCATCAGAATCAATTGTTCATCAGCTGTGCAGCTAGTTTTCCAGCAGGGTCCTGCTGTATATTTTTATGTTCATCAGACTGCAGATTTTCACATCTCTGGAATAGTTGGCACTAATAAGGATAGATTTCTGTGGAATAACATGGATATGAACCATGAATTAGATTCATAGATGACCGTTAGTTGGTTTGATGCTGCCAACACTTTCATGTGACTGTGCTGGGAAACCCTGGCTTAACCCTAGAACACTATCGCTATGAATAGTAACACGATGACTAATGCTGGATTTTTACCCGATATAATATGACCAAGAAAAAGTACTTGTCATCAAAATATGACAACACATGATAAATTAGAGTGGTCTTCTTTTACTTTCAACTGTGCCTTGTCTAACAAAATGAAAAAAAAAGTGTCAGGGGGAGACCCTAAAATAATGCTCCAAAATTACAGAAAAATTAGGAATTCAAGAACAAAAAAATTCCTAAACAAAAAAATAATGACACTGGAAAGTTGGTCTTTGGTCCACCCATTTCCGGGATATTTGAGACTTCCCTGGTAAATGCACAGTCTCCTCGACACGCTAACAGCTGCAGGAGAGAGAAATCACGTAAATGTATTTGCTCAGCTGAAAATCACCCAGCGATGGTGTTCTAGGGTTAACTTAGACAGATATTTATGACTGTTTATCCTGGTCCAGTGTTAGGCTCAGTGATTCCAGGTAAACACAATGATATCCTGCATTTTCTAACCTCTGTGGTGTACAGGGCTCTGAGACAGCAGCTGGAGTGCCTGTTTACCCTCATGATTAATATTCACAATGAAAACACTGGTTCAACATCGCAAAGTCTGCATGTGTTTCATTGTGTCTAACAGCACCTGGTAGAGTTCAACCATTCAAAATAAACGGTTGAAACAAGCAAGACATAAGAACATCAGAAAATAAAGACATCAAGTCGTGTTCAATCGCTGAGAGGTGACAGTCAGTGGGGGTATGACAGTTGTGTACAGGTGTGGGACTCGCGCTTTGTCAGCAGTATAACAGCTCGAGCGTGTGCAAGGTGACAAGCTTTGCACTTTTGCAAGTAGGCTCTATCCTGACAAACCAACCATATATTTGAAGATTAAACCATTTATAATTTATAATTTTAATTATGAAACATTAAATCCATTATTTGTTGCCGTATTTAATCAATTCATTTTGTCACACCACACAGTTTGTCACGTCATACTGTAAAGCGGTCGCCCAGCATAAAGGCCTGTGTGTTTACTTTGGCAGACAAGCTTGAAATCATTCTGATGAAATCACTAAAGGTTTTTGTTTAGTTTCTCCCACTGGACCAGTTTTAGCTGTTTTCAGTCACATTTGGTGGAAATGTACTATCTTAATCGAATTACCCATAAAGATTGAAAACAAAAACCCAAAGAAAACAACAGCAGCCATACACAGCAGGGCAAAATAAAAGAGCAATCACAGGTATAAATAATGAGGTCAAAATAGCAACTTTGAAATAAAAAAAAAATCCAAGTTTGTAAAATGATAATTTCTTTCTCTCAATCTTGTAATCAAACTAAATGCAGAAAGGTTTTGGTTTAAAGTTCAGCTTCACCTCTCCCACTGTTTATTTTTCTTTTTATTTATTTATTCATTTTACAGTGTTCTTCTTCTGTGACTCAAAAGAAGAAAAACAGCTCAGGCTGTTTCAGTCTGTTGCGCTAATTTTTAGCTTGAGTTTACAATGACTCAGTGCTTATGAGTCAAAGGCAGTGCAACTCTCCCTGACACTGTGGTGCACTCTGTTATTGCACATTTGTGTCTCCTTTATAAGCTCTAACAGTACTTTTGAATTGTTTAACCTTGAATTTGACAGCTAGTCCTGCTGTCATGAAACCTGGATCTGTTGGTTGGATGTCATGTGATGTCTGTAGGACTCATTGACATAGTTTGGCTCTGTAACTTTATGAAACTGAGCTGTGCACTGAAAAAAAGGCCATGTTGGATTTACTTGATTCAATAGTGGACATCGGTTGCACACAAATGTTTTGCTTTGGCAGAAACTTAAACAATTGAGTTCAATCAACACAACTTTTTCATATTCAATAAACCTGTGCATTTCGTGTTCATAAAACGCGATTGAAACATGTTTAGATGAAGTAAGTTGAGCTCCTGGAATATTTTGATCCTTCACAATTTTATCATTTTATTTCAACACTATTCAATATCTTTTACCCCAATACTAGTTGGTCACTTAAATACTACATGTTGTCTTCATATTATATAATGTTCAACAAAGTCTAGATCCTGGTTACCATAAAAATTGAATGGATGTACAACAACGACCATCCTCCTATCTTTATCCTGGTTGAAGGGGGGCTGGGAAATAACCCTGAAGTGACAGGTTACAAGGCAGGGTACACCCTGGACAACTCATAAGTCTATCACAAACAACCATTTGCACTTACATTAACAGGTAATTTAGAATCACCAATTAACCTAACTCTAACAACTGCATGACCTTTAACTGTGGGAAGAAACCAGAATACCCAGAGAGAAACCAGTGCAAACTAGCCAGACTGTGGATTTGAACCCAGGATCTTCTTACTGTGACGCAACAGCACTAACCACCATGCCACCAATCCAGACTTAACAAAAGTAGGAAAGCTATGATTTCAAGGCTTGATGCAGAATTTTTTTGTACGTTTTTGTCCTTGACAGGTTAAACCACAATAAATAGCAATAGCATACAGGTGGTGTGTGTGTAATTGTCTGCCTCTTATAACTCCAGTGATTTTCCTGCAGTTTGAAATCTCGTGCGATCTTGTGAATTTCATGAGTTCAGCAACTAACCACTCTTACTAGATTGTATCATGTCATCTCAACAAGAACAAATTAAGTTGTTGAATTTCATACAGATCCTACATGATTTAATTACGTTCATAGAAACATGATATTATTGTGTTTAAATTACAAGTTAGACTTTTTTAATGTAACAACCACCTAATTTGCTCGATTTGACTGAGATGGATGCCTTCCTGAAACCACGATCCAAAGCGTACGAGACTGAAAGTTATTGACTTACTTCACTCGAACATGATATGAACAATTTAATCTAGCCTCTCTGCATATCAGTTTCTACACTATATAGTTACACTTAACTTTAAAGCATGAGCCACGACTTCTGAGGGACAAGCTGGAGCTATCGGGAGTGGACCACCACATGTCCCAGTGGATACTGGACTACCTCACAGAACGTCCACAGTATGTGAGGTCACAGGGCTGTGTCTCTGACACGCTGGTCTGCAGTACGGGGGCCCCACAGGGAACTGTGCTGGCACCGTTCCTCTTCACCCTCTACACTGCAGACTTCTCCATCAACTCCCCACGCTGCCACCTACAGAAGTTCTCTGACGACTCTGCCATAGTCGGCCTCATCACAGGTGAGGACGACTCAGAGTACAGACAGTGGACTCTGGACTTTGTGGACTGGTGTCAGCAGAACCACCTGCTGATCAACGCTGGAAAAACCAAGGAGTTGGTGGTGGACTTCCGGAGACGCAGACCCACCACACTGACACCGGTGAGCATCCAGGGAGTGGACATTGAGATAGTGGACTCGTATAGGTACCTGGGTGTTCACCTGAATAATAAACTGGACTGGAGCCATAACACTGATGCTCTTTACAGGAAGGGTCAGAGCAGACTCTACCTGCTGAGGCGGCTGAGGTCATTTGGAGTACAGGGAGCGCTTTTAAAGACCTTCTATGACTCTGTGGTGGCATCTGTCATTTTTTACAGTGTGGTATGTTGGAGCAGCGGTTTATCGGCAGCTGAGAGGAAGAGGTTGGATAAACTAATCAGGAAGGCCAGCTCTGTTCTGGGATGCACCCTGGACCCAGTGCAGGTGGTGGGAGACAGAAGGACTCTGGCCAAAATAACATCTCTGATGGACAGAGTCTCCCACCCCATGCATGTAAATGTTGCTGAACTGCAGAGCTCCTTCAGTGAGAGACTGCTGCATCCTAGATGCATGAAGGAGCGTTTCCGCAGGTCCTTCCTCCCTGCAGCTGTCAGACTGTACAATCAGAACTGCTCCCAACAAACACAGATGTCTACATCAGCGCTGTAACAACTTCTACTGTTATAACTTGCACATTACTTTTCTCAGCTTATATATACACTAACTTATTGGAAGTTACATGTCTACTTTTTAATGCACAGGTACAATAAACAATCTGCACTTTTCTAATTATTCTAAATATTCTTAACTATTTAAACATCTTTCAGTATCCTGCTCCGTTTTCACACTATGTGTACGCTAATTTAAATAACTGTACTGCACTCTGCCCTGGTAGCTATTGTCCATGATGTAAATATGTAAAAATTGTGCTTCTGTTCTGTGTCCTGCTCTGTTTGTATATGTGTGTTTTTGCTGCTGATACAACCAAATTTCCCCTTGTGGGACAATTAAAGGATTATTCTATTCTTCTATTCTATACTTATGTTAAATACACGCAAGATGCTTACGTAAATCCAAGAGTTGGCCAATCCCTTTTTTTCAGTGTGGATCAAAGTCAGTCACATTTAAATATTCTTCTGTATTTCCTTGGTTCAAAGTTTCTGAGAGTCTCACAGTTTGCTCTTTCCTAGTTTGACCTACTGTTGAAATGTGTCCCACATCTGAGTCTGCATTGATGGCCTCAGAAACAACCACTTTATTGCAGGTTTCTCTGCAGAATCATCAGTTTGCTAAACCTTTTTGAACTGTGTGACTAACAGTAAAAAATAAATTATACTGTTCTCTAAGGGAGAGATTCACTAATGCCTTGCACCAACACAAACTGGGTTCTGGAGTAAAACATGAACTGTTAGTGTTTACAAATAGAGCGCACAGTGACAGATTGTGTGTCAGAGTTGGGAATTCAGATGTTTTTGCATTCCTGATCAATACCCATTTCTGGGAGTTCAAACTGTTTTATAAATTTTTTGACCTACAATTTACTGATAATAATCCAGATATTAAGCGCGTCTTTTACAAGTTTGTACAAGTAATCCAGTGTTGAATCATTTCCAATAGACTCGCTCTTTTACTCTCAGCTCCAACATTTTAAAACTACTTTAGGCTGTTAAATAGTTTTTACATGATGCTAATTTTTTCTTTAACTCATAACACATAAAAACAGTTTAATGTTTTACTGTTGTGCAGCACTAAAATATATTTTTCAATCTACTTATATCAAGTTATTTTAAGTGGTTCCACCAAACTGTGTAAAGTGATTCAGCTGAATCAGCTCAGCAAAGCCACTGAGTTAACCTGACCGCTTTCTTTTGCTCTGTTAGTGTTTTTTATTTTGAGATTCGTAATGAATTATAATAAACTATGAAATCCCATGAACTGCAAAAAGCTTTGGTAGAATTTACTTTTATTTATTTGCTCTGAGGTTATCTTGGCACTGAAGCAGCAGACAACACAAAGAAGAGACTGTAAATATGACATGAGCACAAACGTTGCATCAAATTTGAAATTTAAATCATTCAAGTTTTACTAACATATGTGGTATTGATTTTCCTGACTTATCCTTCACCTCCTCTATTCTCCATTTTTACTCTCAAACAGTCGTTGTCATAATATTTATTTCACTCAAGTTCCTTTAACGGCAACAGCAGCTAAATGTGCCTCTTGTAACCGCAATGATTTACCTGTGGTTTCAAATTTCATGTGATCTTCTGATATGTGAAGCTAGGCAACTAACCACTCTTACTATATTGTATCACGTCACCTCAACAATAATAATTTTCACAAGTGTTAAGTTGTTGAATTTCATCCAGATGATACATGATTTAACTACGTTCACCAGAGAATTTTACAATTATTTTGTTCAAATTACACATTAGACTTCTGTAAATGTAACAATCAGTTTCACTTTTTTGAGTGTAATCCTTCCTGTTTTAAAATTTTTAGTATCTCTGACATCAAATGAGCAAAAAAATAGTCTTAAATATAACAACACCCAACCTGACAGACTGTTACCAAACTACACCCTCCACTTTAATTAGTTCATTGTCAAAATTGCTTCTTGTTCTGCACCAAGTCAGACAGCTTCTTATTCAAACTGTGCACTTCACTAATTCATGGTCTCTCCTTACTGATTTCTTATCTTCAGAGTTAAATAAAAATAATGTTTAACAGGCAAATGGTGTAGTTCTATATTCTGCTTACGTACACAAACACAGTTATACAGGGTGGGCCATTTACATGGATACACTGTAATAAAATGGGAATGGTAGGTGATATTAAAATCCTGTTTGTGGCACATTAGTATATGTGAGGGGGCAAACTCCTCAAGATGGGTGGTGACCATGGTGGCCACTTAGAAGTCGGCCATCTTGGATACAGCTTTTGTTTTTTCAATAGGAGGAGGGTCATGTGACACATCAAACTTATTGGTAATGTCACAAGAAAAACAATGGTGTGCTTGGGTATTTTAATTACAGTTACTTACAATGTACTTGCGTTACATTGTAAGTAACTGTACATTGTAAGTAACTGTAATTAAAATACCTAAAAATGAACAGTAATCAGTTACTCTACTTTTTCAGTGGAAAAGTAATTTAAATACAGTAACGCATTACTGATGTAGTCACCTGAAATGGTTTCCCCTCACAGCTGTGCCTTGTCGGGGTTCATTTTTGTAATTTCTTGCCTTCTTAATGAGGTTGGGACCATCAGCTGTGATGTGCAGAAGTCAGGTTGGTACACAGTCCTATTTGACAATTGTTAAATTTACATTATGGCAAGAACCAGTGTCTTTTATTTTATTTATCATGTAAACCAGGTGAAACAGTATTTAATGCTAAAATACAGCAGAAGCTAAAACATAAAACATCAAAGCAGCAGAAACAAAAACACAAACAACATTTAATCGGTAAAAATAGGACAAAATACATAATCACTCAATAAAATGATTAAAAAGGCAAGTTTGGCTTTATTTAAAACGTTTTAATATTTTTTATTTACCAAAAATGGAAAAACTAAACTATCAAACTACATTTTTAAAAGTATTATTTAGTTTTTCTTCATGCAAATCTTCAGATGTCCTTTTTAGAGTATGAATACACATATGAATCTAAGATGTGACAGAAATATAAATCAGGCTTCATGTCAGTGAACACAGTCCTGACTAACCTGCTCACTGTGTATGTTAACAATGATGAGATAAGTGCTTATTTTGTGTTGTTAGTTTAAACCTGATTTGTTTTTTCTTTTGTTCCAAATTGAACTGAATTCACAGAAGATGAAGCATCTGAACTGAAGTTAAAAAGAGAATTTCTTAGAGAGACATAAGCCGTATGAAGGAGTGTGATAGGAGTCTGAATGTGATATTTTGTGGCCTCTGTGTGATTCATAACCACAGACTGACTGTTAAACAGTGACTCAGTGAGTCTGTTTAAATTTGGTTCACAGTTTTTCAAAGGAAGCAGAAAGTGGAGCTTTACTGATTTCTGGGATAAATACAATACAGTATAAATAAATACAATAAAAATGTGTTGATTTGATGATCAACAAGGATATCAGGGAATTGGTGACAAATGTTGGAGATGTGGGGAGACGGAGCTAGCCATTTCCATATCTTTTGGGACTGTAAAGTTATTCGCCAGTATTGGTCTCTAATCCATGATCATCTACAAAATGTTTTCTCATTTATTTTACCTTCAACCTTTGAGACCATAATTTTGTGCAATTCATGAGTTGACAAACTGAACTCCAATGATAAATGACTCCTGTATATCCTACTGGCCGCAAGTAAAAAGCCTCTTACGAGGAGATGGCTTAGGCCTGAACCACCGACGATGGAAGACTGGATACATTCTGTACAAGAGATCGATACGATGGAAAAAGTGTCATTTCCTCTTAAACTTCAGAGCGATACCTTCTACAGAATATGGTCTAAATGGACAGACTATGTTAAGCCTGTGAGGTGTGACTTTGTATAAGACGTTAAAACCCTGCGTACTATGCAAACTTACCTGCCCTGCTGCTTCCTAACCCAAGTCCTTTTTTTTTCTTTTCAATTATAAGTTAGAAATGTGAGAGCAAAGACAGTGTAAAAAGCCACACTACTATGTTCAACTGCTTTCTCAATAAAAGAGATAGATTTAAAAAATGTGTTGATTTGAATCTGCTGACTCACAGATTAAAGAATAAAACAAAACGTCTTTAACTGTCCATCCATCCATTCTCTTCCACTTATCCTTTTCAGGGTCGCGGGGGGCGGGGGGGGGAGCACTGGAGCCTATCCCAGCTGTCATAGGGCGAGAGGCGGGGTACACCCTGGACAGGTCGCCAGTCTGTTGCAGGGACAACACACAGGGACAGACAACCATTCGCACTCACATTCACACGGGGGCTGTGTCCCAATTCAGGGTATGCACGCTTGAAGTACGCATTTCAAGTGCGAATACGTCACCGCCACGCGACGACGGCTGTCCCAATTCAAAGTGTACTTCAAATGCATACTCCAAACGCGCCGTCGATTTCCCCAAATATCAAGCGTGGTCCGGTGCACGCTTCGTGGTCCCGTATATCCCACAATTCATAGCGCGGCGGTGGGTGTGAATAATTTTGCCGCAAAATACGGCAGAAGGGAGCGGCCGAAGAGTGAACTGTCAAAAGTAAGTACTGAATATTATGTCACTTATTTATGTGCGAATGTTTAATAATGAAGAACATTAAAACATTACTGTTGGCCACATGTCGGCAAAGTTATGTGACATTAGTGATGTTTGTACTTTTAGCGTTAACTTGGTTTTAAAGCCTTTACTTCTAAACATATATATATAGTCGACCTTAATCGTACAGAGAATGTGATGATTTTATGGATAATTAAAGTCAGTCATATATCCACAAACACAACAAGCTGAAAGTCAGTGATGCTGCTCGGTTTGCAGTCCTGAATATCACGGCACAAGCAGGATTCACTGCACTGTTAATGTTAGCTATGTTATATTGCTGCCTCTGTTCGGTGGTGTCGAGCCAAACGGACTTTGTGTTTGAACGAGCTGACGGTTCACTCGTTAAGCTGAAAGAAAGATGCTTTAATCACAGGAGTCACACATGTGTCCACTGTACCATCTGGAACTCTTCTTGTTTAGCACTCGTAATAACACAAACACTAAATCCTCCTTCTCTTGTGCTGTTTTGTAGCAGTGTATACACCTGAGACTGTCACCTGTCTGTCTGTCCTGCACTCTCTCTCTGTTTCTTTCTCTCTGATTGTGGAATAAAAGTATGAACATGTATTTATAAGTTACACTTGTGTTTGAATCCATCAGCTTATCTCACATTTGATTTCCATGTGTGACGACTGCAAGTGTCCAGAGTGAGGACAGACTGAGCGACCCACTGCTGCACATCATCTGTGAGGCTTTGCACCCCTGATGATCCACCAGGACAAACTCAGCAGTGTGTGAGGAAGAAGAGGAGGAAGAGCCAGCAGCAGCTGACAGATGGAGAGAATAGACAGACTGTTCCCTGTTTGTGAAGGACTGCTAGGAAAGTTTATATTAACTAATTGTCTGTCCTGAATCAGTCTTATTAGGTAATTTTCAAATAATGTTATCATTTCAGTGTTTTCAGTGTGGGAGAAAGTACTCAGGGCCTTCAAGTTACACACTATGAAAGGCAGAAACAAGTTTAATATTCAGAAACCTAAAGTATGTATCAGCAGCAGAATGGAGCTAAAAATAAATGTTTGTTTCAGTTCTATGAAGCTTTGAGTATTTTGGATTAGTAGCACTGCTGTGTTTGTTGCATCATATTGCTGTAATTGTTTATATGCTTTATATATTCGGAGGTAAGTTGATCTATAGTGTTACATCATATTCCATAAGGATGTTATATGTTTGTTTACTTTCTGCCCAGTTTGACCCATTTAGCAGAAGTCAGTCTGTTTAAGGCTCTGATATCTATTCTGTATGACTTAAAGCAGTTATGACATGGTCTGATTTTCTCACCCAATAAAGGAATATTTAATATATCAGTCTACTCTTCATTTTATCAGAAACAGTTTTCACAGCTCGCACATTTTCCTTTTTACACATATATGTAAGCATTGAGCCAAATGTAATAATGCCAACATATTAGACGAACAATATTTGTCTCTTATGTATAATACATCTATATATACACTGTCAAAGGTACTTGTCTTTGAGTGAAGATTTAAGGTGATAGGAAATATAAATAACTGCAACTTAAATCTTTGACCCAGAGTTCAAGCTCACTGTTGTAATATATCCTGTAATAAATATATATATATATATATATATATATATATATATATATATATATATATATATATATATATACCATAATAATCTGACAATACATATAATATTGGCCATATTATATTTACATTACCACAGTGAGATGATTTTAGTCTCATGAACAACATTAGCTGATTGTTATTTACTAACTAATCTTAAAATGACTGTTCAGTACAGAAATGAAGCCCAACAATCATGTTTTACAGTCCCGTGGTCTCAGCCTCAGATACTCAACTAATCAAAGTGATGTCATGACAAAAATGAAGGACCAACAAAACATTTTTCTCCTTCATTTCTGTCACACAGCTGTATGACACGTTTCTCGCGGTTAGTTGCTAGGCAACCTGAACAGCGCGACGAAGGCTAGACCGTCCCATTTCACAAGCCTCTCACTTCCACACTTCCCGTACTTATAGTACGCACCGTCCGTAGTACGCGTAGTGTGCGTACTTCAAGTGTGCATACCCTGAATTGGGACACAGCCCTAGTGGCAATTTGGATTAATCAATTAACCTATCCCCACAAGCTGTATGTCTTTGGACGGTGGGAGGAAGCCGGAGTACCCGGAGGGAACCCACGCAAACACGGGGAGAACATGCAAACTCCACACAGAAAGACCCCAGCCTGATGGTGGAATTGAACTCAGGACCTTCTTGCTGTGTGGCAACAGTGCTAAACAGTGCCACCATGTGTGATTAAGAGGAGGAGCCTGTGCCTTACAAATAGGAGTGACTCCGTGACTCCCAACATAAACCCGCGGTGCACTCAGAGTGTGCTTCATAAAACATGTTTGCTGTAACATCTCTGTGGATCTGCTGGTCTTTATTGTCTGTCTCCTTCGTGGGGTTTACCTGTGCAGGTGAGTTTTATTTTAAAATCCTATCGGTTTATTTCTTACCTGCTGTTAGATGTTAGAGCTGCTTTAGTTTGGGCTGCTCACACAGAGGACACAGGTCTCCTGACACCAAACCTCTTCCGTCATGTGAGAAAGTGGATGTTAGTGTTTAGATGTTTTAAATATACTAAAAGGTGTACACATATACAGGCAGGTATTTAGATAAACACTTTATTTATCCACAGAGGGAAACTCACAGATCCAGGAGCTCATTTAAAATAAACCCTTCAGTCATAATTGTGAAACTACTAAACAGATAGAAACGAGTTCTCAAGAGCAAAATGTTGATAAATAATGTTTTGATACAAAATGTCTGAGTTTGACAATGGAAAACACAATTTAACATAAACACTGACAACTAATAAAGTGTGCATTACAAATCCCTACTTCACTGTAGTAAAGGGATTTGCAATGCAAACTTAGATTTGCCACACTTAGAGGACAGTGGTAAAGTCTGGGTCAACATGTAAATGTTTATGTAAACTTCAGAAAACAGCTGTCAGGATTGTTATTTAGGCTGGATTTACACATTTGCACATTAACTTTCTGTTTTTGAAGTCAAGTACCTCAAAGTCCATGGACCTCATAAAATATAAAACTGCACAAATCATGTATAAAGCCAAATATAATGCTAGCAACAGATGTTTTTTGACAGAGAAGAGGACTGTAACCTGAGGAAAAGATAAACTTTAAAACTCCTAATGCATTAACAACAGTTTAAACCTTTTTATTTCCATTTGTGGAGTAAAACTGTGGAACAGGTTTACTAATGTTCAGGTAATATTCCATAAAAAAAAAACTATTAGAAACCTTTTTGGAGAAACAGTGGATGAATGATGAATGAATGAATGAATGAAACGGTGGATATAATTAGATGGTAGGCATAAACTATAGCTGAATTATAGCTGTCATTAAATTTATACATAGATGTGTTTCTTTCGAGTCCTTACAAGTGCTGATAGTGAATCAAGTATTCATCGTAGTGTAGTTATTGACAAACGTGTGTACTAAATGGCCTGTATTTATATAGCGCCTTACTAGTCCCTAAGGACCCCAAAGCGCTTTACATATCCAGTCATTCACCCATTCACACACACATTCACACACTGGCAATGGTAAGCTACATCGTAGCCACAGCCACCCTGGGGCGCACTGACAGAGGCGAGGCTGCTGGACACTGGTGCCACCGGGCCCTCTGACCACCACCAGTAGGCAACGGGTGAAGTGTCTTGCCCAAGGACACAACGACCGAGACTGTCCAAGCTGGGGCTCGAACCGGCAACCTTCCGATTACTACTCCCTCCTCCATTTTGAATGTTGTGTGTATGTGCGTACATATTATGCAGGTGTGTATGTATATTGGTTTGTTTCATATGCCAGAAATAACAGCTCATCATCACCTTGAGAGCATTTTGATGTCCCACAGTGGTCACACTAACTGATCAGCCACAGGACTCAAATGAACATCACTGTCTTGGTTTTATTTTGCAGCAGCTGTATTTTTTTCTCATATGGAATAAAAACATATTCTGACTTTTTAAACAAAATATATTTTTGGCTACTTTTAGTTAAATTCACAGAACAGCGTTACAATAAATAATAGATCGTTTTTATTATTATTAAGAACATATTTTTGTCTTTCTTAAGGTGAAAAAATTCAGGCAAACTGTGTTTGCACAGAAATGAAGGTTTAGAGAAGCTGGAGTTGAATATCTATTTATATTTATTTTGAATATTTTGCACTGTGATGGTACACTGGTATAAACATGTGTGTGTTTGTGTCTGTGGTGTGTCTGGTGACCATTTAGCCTGATGTGATAGATCCAGTGTGTACGTCACACACTGAAGGAAGACAAGGTTCATCCAGGTGCACATTGAGATTTATTGCCATGAAACAGCAAAACAGCAGTTCTGTGTTACTCACGGCTTCCATTACAATAACTGGCCTACGTTACTTTTTTTTTTAGGGATTACATGTAATGGAACTTTAGTAATCAGAGTAACTTATAGACAATAAACCAGTTAACAATACACAACATAAGATGTACTGGCTGGTTTACTAAAACATTCTGATGGAACAGCACGGTTACACAGTCTAATGCAGGAGATTAACATCACTTAGCTAGCGCACAAATGTTACTAGTGTTACCCACAGATAATATGAATTAACTTCTTTATTTGGTCTCATTAAAGGCCTTATAAACAGGAATTACCCTCCAAACATGTCACTTTAAATAAGTATCAACTTTACATGAATGTATATAGTGCTCGTATGCTGCTCTCACTTGAAACAGCAAAACAGCAGTTCTGTGTTACTGGCAGCTTCCATTACAATAACTGGCCTGCGTTACTTTTGTACGGGATTACTTTGCCAGTAACTCTTTCTTCTGAGCCGCCACTGCCACCTACTGGCAGAAATCAACATCGCACCACTTAAGGTGGCAGCAAATGACCTTTCCCCTCTGTGCTCTGATGTAAACTATCATCACAACAAAGGCAAAAAAAAAGATGATTGGGGGGGGGGGGGGGGGGGGACAGCTGTAAAAGTGAACAGCTATACTTAGACATCTGTAACCTCTCTGCTCTGTGTTGTTTTCTCTTTCAGGGCACAAAAGCATCACAGCTGAGTCTGGACAGGACGTCACTCTGACATGTCGAGCTCCAAACAAGAACATCATAGTGGTAGAGTGGAGCAGAGCTGACCTGCAGCCAGATTATGTCCTCTTGTACCGGGATGAGCAGTTTGTTCCAGACAACCAGCATCCATCATATAAGAACCGTGTGGATCTGCAGGACAGACAGATGAAGGATGGAGACGTGTCTTTGATTCTGAAGAATGTGACAACTGCTGATAATGGAACATATGAGTGTCGTGTCTTCATGAGAGGAGCAAACCGCAGGAAAAGAGCCCTTTTGAAGACTCGGCCCGTCAGCATCATCTACCTGAGTGTTGTTGATCCTCCAGGTGAGTGAGTAGAGTTGAGTGTGTGTGTGATCAGAGGTGAAGCTGCTTCCTGGTTGTTGATGTTTGTTTCTAAAGATGTTGTTGATGAGACTTTGTAGAAAGCAGCTGGTCTGAGTGATGTGATCAGAGTGCAGTAGATAATGTCTGACAGCAGTTTGAAGAGGAAATGGATTCTGTTCTGTTCTTCACTCATCACCTACCTGACAGCTGACACCTCACACCTGTTTCTCACCTGCAGGTCAACAAGGAGGACACACAGAGGATGGAGGGAAGGAGGATGGAGGCAAGGAGGATGGAGGGAAGGAGGCTGTAGTCGGTAGAGGACATTTTTGGCTTGTAGCTTCTAGTTTGTTACTTCTTGGGCTCATTGTTGCTCTCGTGATCGCTTCCAAACTGCCAAAGAAGAATTTATCCAACCATCCTCCTTCTGATGAACCAGCTGACATCTGTTCTGAAATCAGAGTGTCAGGATGATGAAAACAGCAGCCTGGTACAACATCAAGTCTTACATGGACCAGTACTTATGTAACCTTTTTCACTATGTTTGGAATGTCAAAGCACTTTTTTTTACTCCAAGCCTGACTCACATGTAGCTTTTCCTAAGTGTTTTTAACCTGACAGTCACACCCTCACACTCTGCTGCTGATATTCTAAAAAAAAAAAAAAAAAAAAAAAAAAAACTATCAGCAGCAGATGAACAGCATGTGAAAGTGACCCAGGACCTGAGAGATCCATGTGGACCTTCAGCTGATCATCTGCTGTTCATGAAGCCTCAGAAATGGTCTGAGTGGAAGGACGACTGTCAAGAAGCCAAAGAGGAGAAAAGGCCGAGGTTTGCCACGTTACACAATAACTGCACTGAAAGCCAGTGAAGCACACTCAGGGAATCTTTCTGTAACCTGGATCCACTTATGCTCACATCATGAATCCTGATAAGAACACAGGAACAATATTTCCCTCTTTGTCCATCACATAAAGACAGACGAGCCTCTAACAGCTCTCTAGATGAGGAACTGCACTGAGCTCTGTGGACTCTTTACTTCAATCATCTTAAACTGTGATTATTGAATAATTCACAGTTTAACATCTTTATCTTTGATCCTGACTCTTGGTGCAGCTCCTCAGTTCATCTACATCAGGACTCACTGTTCTCCTGCACACTTTGTTCCTCTACAACAACAACAACACAAATCATTGAGTTTTATTTATGGAGACTTTTGGAAATTGTGTGAATATTTTTATTATCTTCATGAGCCTTTTTGTTTCTTCTGTGGTTGAATGTGAATCCAACATGAAGCGTTTGAATAACTGTTGTTAATGAAGGGTAAAATTATGGTTAATTCAACTGTAATAAATATGTGTACATTATACTCTTTCATAACTGCCACAGTTTCAGTGCAGATCAAACAGACACACTTGAATTCTTTGAAGAAATATTCACTCTCCCACTGTGTCTGAAATTTTCTGCATTCACTTTCTACCTTTCGCTTCTTTGGTTCTGACATGTTTAGTAACTTGGGGTAAATTTCTTCTGTGATTGTCCTTTTTGGTGGAGCAACTGCCTTCATCAACAGCAGCTCCCCCTGGGGTTAAAACTAAGAAGTGCAATACACTCAAGCAAAAGTTGAAGTGCGGGCCAATTAAATAAAGGACCGTAGTTTGGACACCCCTGCTGTAAGCGGTGACTTTTTTCACCTCTTGTTTATTATAGACTATTAAAATCAAGGAACATGACCTATAACATCTATAACTATAACATTGTACCGAAAAGCACCACTGAACGACACAGGAAATCATTCCTGCCTGTGGCCATCTCCCTGTACAACGCATCCACTTAACACACTGGTTACTGCTACAACTACATGTTTCTTTTCCAGCTATTTATTAATGTGTGACTTATATATATATATATATACATATATATATATATATATATATATATATATATATATATATATATATATATATATATTGTACTATTCTTAGTTAGCGTGTTGTCTGTTTTGTTAATGTAGGTTTATAATGGAGCACTGTAACAAAAAATAATTTCCCCCAGGGATCAATAAAGTATTCTGATTCTGATTCTGAACATCAATTATTAAATTGTATAAATCTAAATGTTAGAGTGAATTGTTAATGTTTGTCATTTTTATGCTTACCATCCATTTCTACATTGTTTAACTGTGGGATGAAAGCAGTTCCACAGTCCCCCTCCCCAGATTCTTGAGTTTTTGGGTGAGGGGCTGTAGGTTTGATTACAGACACATCCTATTTGGAAGGTCTGTTTGATGTAAGCTTCCTGCCCAGCAGGAGGTCTCTCTCTCTCTCTCACGCACACACACACACACACACATATATACATACAGTGCCTCGTCTTTGTAACCAAGGGGGGTTAAGAGGGGAGGTACATGTTGTAAACTATTGTGTGAACTGTAACAGTTTGTCAATAAATAGCTGCGAGGGAAGCTGCTCTTTGAAGGACTTTGGGCTGGAGACAGGTTAGGAGCGTGAGCTCCAAGAGCTGGTTCTTGACCAAAGGCCTCCCTTGCGCAAGTAATCGATCGAACACTGTTGCCTTGTTTTTCTTTCATGGGAATAAGTCCTGGATACAGCGGGGTCTGAGTTTAGACCCAACACTAAACAAGTCGTCTTTAGAGAGCAGATATAAAATTTTTGGGTCTTGAAAACAGCAGTTGAGAGTTTTTGTTACACAGCAGCATCTTTTTATCAGATATGAAGAGACACAGACTGTTTCTGTGAATGTGTTTCTCCATCTGTGTCTGTTCGTTCCCTGAGGCTCGCTCAGCAGAGTTAAAGCAAGAAGATACAGGATCCAATGCGTAGAGTCAAAATATTTTATTGTATCCAGAAAACAAACAAAGAAACAATAAACAAAACAAAAAGTATCAGAACTTCTTGTTCAGTTTGTCAGTAAAAACTGACTGACAGCCACATGGGCTCAGCAGGACTTCAGACATTCAATTCAGCGTTTCAGAGAAGAAGAAGCTCCACGCTGTTACCAGAGAAAGGTGCAAAGACCAGCCTCTGTGATGGTGTGGAGGATTTGCACATATGTGAAGGCACCATTGATTGAATCGCCCTCATGTAAAGAATCAGGAAAAATTTCCACCTGTAAAATTGTAAAAATTAGTTTCTTCATTTTCAGAAACATTAAGATGTGAAATTAAAAGAAAATGTGAAATTTACTTCACATTTACGTCATCAGTTTTTAAATGTGTTTATCAAATAGAAATAAGTTTGTTATTAAAAACAATGAAAATCTTTTGTCTGATAATTTGCCTGTTAAATTAAAGTTAAAGTGAATGACCACATTTTAGTTTTTATTGCAGTTTTAAAAAGTTTCCCAATGTTTTTGAAAATGGTGTTTGTAAAACATAGAGTATTATTAATATCTACATATATTTCTATCTATTTGTGTTATACAAAAATGACTTGCATAGAAAAGACATATAAACTGTCCGAAAGTATCCTTATATTTCAGTCGTATAGTTATAAGTGCACTGGTAATGTCTGCCGATAAAAACTCTCTAACATAAACAAAAGGTTCTTGTATGAATGTGTGTGGATGAGGAAAGTTATATAAAGCATTTTAAATGCTTTATAAGCAGTTTGGCACTTTTTTCTGAACACAGTCCAAATTAAAGCACATATCAGCAGAGCTACTAGTGCTCTGCATTCAGGACAATTATAATAATCAGGACAATTATAATAATCTTCCAGTCTCTCTTTTCTTGTGATGGTGAAGCAGCTGCTGTAACAGACATAAAATGAAACCATCAGGATGTTTGACATGAACAACACATCATGTTTTTCAGTTGTTAATCAGAAAACATGGCAAATAAAAGTTTAACAGACCAGTAAATATAAAAGTGATCATTCAGTTTTGACTTGTTAAAACTTACCAGTGATGTTGAGTCTACAGCTCGCAGAGCTGAAGCCATAATCTGTGTTTACTTGACATCTGTATCGACCCGAGTCCTCAGTCCTGAGTCTGCACAGCTGGAGTCTGATTCGTCCTTCTCTGAGGGCGTCTTTGTCACCCTGAACTCGTCCTGAAAACTTTTCATCCTGAGACTCTGAGACTTCAGCACCATTATGGACATGATACAGGAGTGAGGATTTATCATCAGTGACAAGGTCACAGTAAATTATTAGATATGTGGGGGATCTGCCTGTTTCTACTGTGAACGTCCACTCCAGTGTGATGTTGTGGTTCTCCTCTGCCTGATAGGAGGTCTGAGTCACATTCACTACAAATGATCCTGTTGAGGAGACAGAGAGAGAGAGAGAGAGAGAGAGGAGCAGACACTCTGAGAGCTGGAACAAACCTGTTGTTGTGGTTTTAGTTTGGAGTTCATAAAGTGAAGCTGTGACTAACCAGAGACACACGAGGACAGGCTGAGGAGGAGCAGGACCCAGCAGATCATCTTCTCCATGCAGAGGAGACAGGGATGAAGAGTCATGAATACATGGGGTCAAAGTTCAGTTAAAACAGGAAGAAAACATGTTGAATAGGAAAAATGTAATTACCTGAAAATAATATAAAAATGCAAAGTTGTAACAAAGAGCTGAAATGAAACTGTTAAACACGATGGGAAGTTTCCCCTGCAGCCACAACATCATTAGTCGAATAAATTACTTGAACTTTTAAAATTATAAAGTAAAAAAATTCTTTCCCTACTCACTCATCTACTCAGAGCGATACTGCTAAGGCCTGCTTAGATTAGGGCTTCATTTTTCCTCTCTGATGTGCATATGTTAACTTACATATGTAAACTGGATAACATATGTAAACTTGTTGGGTGTGCTAGTATTACCCTTGAATGATGTATTTTGTAAATAAAATGAATATTATACAACTTAGCAGAGTTTGTAGTATTTAAATATAATTTTTTGACCTGGGGGTAGAATTGATTGCAAACTAAAGTAAAAACATGCATTTAAGTTAACCCTTTTTAAATTTTTATTTAAGAAGAGAATTTGGCCGAACCTGTTCCTTTTCGTGGAGATAATTTCTCTGAGCTTATTTAAAAAGATTATTTAAATAATAAAATATATTTTTATGACATTAAATGTAAAGACTCAAATGGAAGTCTTTCTAAAGTTATTTAATGATATTTAGATTATGAAAAGCAGGTTTTTGACGCGTTTTCAGATAAAATAAACACACATAAAACAAAGAGCAAACAGCCAGAACACAAAGCTGGCAAACCCACCCGATTGACCAAAATCAACTCAAAAAACTCCCACACAACAGAACCTCCCCTCTTTCTCGTTGGCTCCATTTCTCAGTAGAAATATCAGTGGTTCGCTATCTGTCACCATCAAAACACTCCATAAATCCCGCAAATGATTCACTTCCTTATAAACCATTGAATCAGGTACTGAAGCAGTTCTAAGGTTCTAAATGAAGCTTCGGACGTCACTGATCACGTGACTCCAGCCAAACGAATCAAGCCTCAACACTGTGGGCCTGTCTCAATATGCGTACTTGAGAATTGAGAAAGGTTTACACTGCTTTTGAAGCAGTGTGTTTATTTTTTTATTTTTTATTTTTTTTGACACAGGCCCCAGAGCGTCAGCTTCAAGTGGGCCGGAAGCTATGGCGTTATTTTTGTGCCACTATTCTGAGCGCACGCAAAAACATTTTGAGCGCACGTAAAAGTGGCGGAGGGCCACAGAGTGGCGGAGTTTGAAATATTACTCTTTCTGGGTCACAAAATAAACTTTTAACATATTTTCATGTGAGAATGGTGCTGTGTAAACTTCAAATATCTGTTCGATTTATCAGGACATCTCATACTTGCAAAAGTGCAAAAGTACGTGTTTTGGAGTTTTTACGTGTTTTGTCTTTAGGGGCCATCGTAAATATACTTTTATTTATTCACTCCACATAACATCTAATAAGTAAATCATATAATAAAAAAACAACTATTTGCTTTTCAACTTTTAACTTTTTAGAATTTCAGCTTTTTCCTTTTAAACAAGTTTAAAGTGAAACAACACAAAACACTGCAAACCACAACACAATTAAATCAAATTAAAATATGAAAGCAAAAAGAAGATGTACATTCTCTGTCATATAGCTCTGCATGAATAAACTTTCTGAATCTTTTAACATCTGCAACTGAAAATAGTTGTGGATTATTACTTTACCTTTCTAATGTGAGGTTGTTGTCCCTGGCTCTCTTTCTCTGTCTCTTCTGCTCTGTTCCTGTGCTACTGCGAGTGTAACTACCGCCCCTCCCCCCTCTGCCCAGCGCAAGAACAAGGCTTGAGTGCGGAGTGAAGCGAAAAAAAAAGTGTGAGAGGGTGAGAGAAAGAAAAAAAAAACAACCCACGGCTCCCAATAAGGACCCTGCTCGCATTGTTCACTTCAAAGAGGCGGCTCTAAGAGCTGTTTCCTTCGTGACCGACACATCACTAGTACAGAAAGTTGAGCGTGCACGGGCAGAAATGTTGAGAGCGCAAGCAACACATTGTGAGCAAGAGCAAATGCAAAAACTGAGTGAGAGGGGCTGTTATTGTGTGTGTGTGTGTGTGTGTGTGTGTGTGTGTGTGTGTGTGTGTGTGTGTGTGTGTGTGTGTGGATAATAGCAAACACTGAAATACATTTTTTGCACGCAGCTGTGAATTTTGTTCACTCAAATTTAGCTTTTCTTCACTCAAAATAAATTTCTCCACAAAATGCAACACTTGCACCTGCAGATTTTTTTTTTTAATTTTCTTTTACTTGCGCTCAGAATAGTGGCACAAAAATAGTGGCATAGGAAACAGCTTACACTGTTTCTGGGTAGGAACTCATCTTTAGTTCCCAAAGTCAAACGGACACTGCGGCATCACTGACACTTTAAAACTGTCTAAACTTTCATCTGTAATAAAATGATCAGCGTTGCTGCTTTACCAGGTGTAACAATTAAGTTTAACATCCAGGCATCCATGAAAACACAATTTATTACATTTGAGTTAGAAGTTAACAGGAAGTTAGCTCGCTATTTTCCACCTAAATATAATATACAATGTTCTGACTGATAATGATGTGCTACGTGACCGCTAGTGACACAACTATCTTAGAATAACAAACACAGTGAACCAGGAGGATAAATCTAACTTTTTTCCACTCGATAAACAATAATGCAAGTGTTCCCGATGGTTAGGGACAAATGCAATCGCATGGCAGGATGTTGTAAACGGACCAAACTTCACTCAGTAGAACAACTGAGATAATCCATCCACAATATGAGGTTAGTCATTAATATACTGCTGGATGGGCTGGGCTGTAGTTACATCATGAGGTTTAATCAAATGCAAAAATAAAAAAATTAATTAAATGATATATTTTACATGTTATACATATGTACATTTTACATATAGAAGCACGATCGCAGTCACCCACTTAAAGATCACCAGTCTTTTTACAAAGATGGTACAGGACAGAAATGCTCCCTGCAGAGACACTCATGCTCCCACATGGTGTTATAAAGAGAGAGAGAATTTGTAGGAGTTAAAACACAAACATATTCTGTTCACTTATCTGTTAACTCAGAAAGTAGAAACAAAAACAAGGATTCTTAAATAAGCCATGTTTAACAGGAGGATGACGACCACAGAGCAGCAGAGTCCAGAGTGAAACAGAAGGAGACTTCCTGGTATGAAAAGGGCTTGCACGTTCAAACAACTTAACCCATGGGTGGAGGATTTAAAGGCAAATGAGTCAGTGAAAAAAAATAACTCACCACATTAATTGTAAGAAACAAAAGCAACCAATGAAGACGTATAATAGAGAGAGATATTCTCAGCTCAAAGAATCAGGTTTCGTGTGCATCAGTTGAGTTTCGCTTTACTGACACCAGCAAAAAATAACCAAGCGGTAAAGTTTCAGCAGCACAAGCTGTGTGTCACATTACATTTCATTACATTACACATTACATGTTGTTTGTGCTGCAGAGAGTACCATCCATGTGTACAGAGTCTTCAGGGTCAGACCTGAAGTCACTGAACAGCCTGTAGCAAATCCAGTTTAAAGTCTAAATCTCAGATCTGACATTAAAATTGTGTAAAAAATGCAACAACAGTTAAATTTAGTTATGAAGAAACCTGAGAGGGTTTTAAATATGTTTAACTTTGTTTTAAAGCTCTTTCGCATGCATTGACACACAGCTATTGGGCCCAGACGAATAATTGCAGAGACCCAAAAGGAACTTGTATCAGCTCAGTTTCAGTTTCACAAAAGAGATCAACGTCATGACTCACGCTGTGTTCACAGAACCAGTGTAGGAGGGCTCAGAGGGCGTTACCACACACAGGCTGACTGAGGAACCAGGAACAAACTGCTTCACTGAACCTCTGCAGAGCAGGTTTTTATGTTAACAATCACAACACAATTTATTGACTTAAAAAATATGAAATTGTTTTAAACATGACCAAATGATTTTGTGACTTATTTCAATAAATAACCAAAAAGCTGTGCCTGCAGTAAGCTGATGGTTTCCTGTTTGTCTTTTATCCTTTAAAATGTTATCTTAGTTTATTTGTGACTCTGTCGAACGTCGAGGTAACAGGAAGATGTTTTATTTGCACTGAAATGAGTTTTACACTTGTGTTCACTGCAGACTGTCAGGATCTGCTTCACAGTGTATTGTTTATATTCTGTGTTTGAATGGAGGGATTCAGAGACCTGTATGATCTCCTCCTGCAGATCCTCACTCTGATTGGCTGCTGTAGTAGTGAACCGTTTACCTTTGACCTCTTTAACCTCACTGCTTTGTGTTGTTTCCTCTTTTAGAAAAATAAAAGAGCCGAGCGTCGACAGGCGGTGTCTTTGACTGGATGTTACCTCGCTGTGAACACACATGGTTCATATTTGAAGATAGGAACCAACCAAATATTTGTTTTTTCAGACTGTAGAATCAGAATTTTGTGTGAACAACAAGAAAATGGATCCAGCCTGACTTAGTACCAGCTGAGCATCACAGCCTACCTGAGTATTCTTGCTGACCTTGTCCGTCTCTTTCAGACCACATCTGCTGATGGCTGCTTCCAGCTGGATAACACACCACTTTTTCTTTAACACGATCAGTTCACTGTGATCAGACCTGCACAGTCACCACATAAAACACAAACCTTTAGGATGTTCTGGAAATCTTCAGTAACATTGGGTATTATGTCAATTTGGACCAAAATATCTGAGAAATGTTTCCAGTATATTTTTTTTTAATCTATGACATGAAGAAGTGAAACAGTTCGAAAGGCAAAAGGGGAGTTCAACTTGATACTGGAAAGGTGTTCCTAATAAAGTGGCCAGTTAGTATATAACACCATAACTAAATCAATAATATGACCACAAATTGTGGTGGCTGAGCAGGTGACACATAGTTTACATCTGCTAGTATGACGTTTGCTCCACATCAGACACAAAGCAGCTGCTGCTCATTCACAAAGTGGAGATTTTAAGCTTTCAGTGGTGAAAACTCAGAGGTGGAGTGCCTGTTGTTGCACTTAAATGTCAGCAGATGGCAGCATCAGAGCATGATTTAATTTCTAAGGAGCCTTTATGGACCAGCTCCAGTGTCTCATAGCTTTGCACCAGAGGGCGCTTTAACACAATCAGATGTGAAGAGATTCGTCAGTATGCTTAGAAGAAACTCCAACACGTTGTACACGAAGGCAGATTATAAATGGAGTTTCCTTCATATCACTAAACGTTGATATGTATCTGTTATAATAAGAGTTTGACTTTGGTATGATCTATTATGAGTTTCGTTATAGAGCGCCGTGTTTTTTTCTTCCTTCATCTAAACTTGATGTTGAACACTTTACTTATAACATAGAGTTAAAAGTCATATTTTATCATGAACTCTGATCCATCTTGTAGATACAGAAGAAGCTGAGTCCAGCTGTGTCTGAGATTTATTTTGTCCATTAAATCTGTTAAAATCAAATATGTAATGTCTGATAAGCAGACAACTCTCAGCTCTGGTGTCAGACATGAAACTTCACAGTAACTAAGACTCTTGTGTGAAAGTGTTCCTGCTGCTTTAAGTCTGTGGCTCACATGAACTTTGTTATCTGCTCTGAAGAGGACTGAAGTGTGTTTGGGTTCAACACAACAACTCACGTTTTCCATCAGACATCTTTGTGAAACCCACAGAAGCACACGAGAAGATCAAGTGAGACCAAAGTTTATTGAACCTGCAGAGAAACCAGATCACTGCTGTGGAGACGACAGCACACTTAGAAATAACATAAATAACAGCAAAGTTACTGAAGACATGAAAACATGGATTACACCTACATTTTAGTTACATAATACTTATTATTGTTTATGTATAAATGAAGAATTGTTCTCGCAAGTATGAAAAATAAATAAAATCTTTATGGTACCATTCTTCTTCTGCTTCTCTATAAAAGAAAACAATAACAATAACTTTCCATTTGAACTTTCTGGCCTCAGTGGTTGTGTGAGGTTTCCTTCATGAGGAGAACAAACAGAATATAAACCAGTGTGTTTACAGTGAATGTGTCAGGTCTGAGCTGCTGTGTGGACCAGTTAGAGAGCAGCAGCTGGATTCCAGTCGATGACATTTGGCTCTGGTAGAAACTCTGCACACATAAACACACGGGAGGAGAATATAAGCACAAAGCAGAGCCTCTCTGTTCTCTTTATATACAGCAAAGTGAAAGAATGATCCTTTAAAAGTTATTCAGCAGTTCTTGGCGAGTGTTTGGGATATAATATGTCACATGTAACACCTGTGGATGATATCCAACAAGTCTGAAGCAGAAATATTGTTTCAGTCACAAGTTAGAGGCCACAATCACTTTTTGGCAGCTCGAAAATGACATATTATCGGTATTAATGTTCTTTCAAAAGTTATTCAGCAGTTATAAAGGACTGTTTGGGCTCCTATGTGTCACATGTAACCCTTCTGGATGATATCCAACAAGTTTGAAGCAGAAATATTGTTTCAGTGTCAAGATATAGGCCACAATCACTTTTTGGCAGCTTGAAAATGGCATATTATCGGTATTAATGTTCCTTTAAAAATTATTCAGCAGTTCTTAGAGACTGTTTGAGATATAATATGTCACATGTGACCCTTCTGAATGACATCCAGCAAGTTTGAAGCAGATATAGTATTTCAGTGACAAGTTATAGGCCACAATCACTTTTCGGTAGCCCTAAAATCCCATGTTCTCAGTCGTTATTCTGAACAAACAAGAAAAAGTCATGGTGATACTGGCACAATAGGTCTTTATTGTTTTAACTACTATTCGACAGTCTTATAACAAATATGAACAACGCGAGTAGACATACTAAACCTGTAGGCATTAATTATTCCATCGTGATGCGTGTAGTCATTCGTGACTGCGCTACACACTGAAAGCAAACTTCTGACAAGCGTCATAATTCGCTTACAAGAAACGTTAAAGTTCCATAAATGCATACCTTTGCCTAACAACAAAGGCATAAATGTGTTTGTTTGTTTTTTCCCACGTTAGATCAGTTGCACGGAAGTAGCTGTCAACGCAAGTAATCCGGGCGCTGCAGCTTTAAGCAGCTGTGCGCGCTCCCGCGGATGGCAATCACTTTCTGGCACAACACCGGCAGCTGGTACACTCACTGTGTCGATGTTAGACAGAACCACGAACCACGTCCTTACACCCTGCTGTCCTTTCGGTAGCTAGCTTTGTCTGCTAGCTGAACGGTGGTTTCTAGGATTAGCAGGTTTCTAATAAACCTCACACTGCAGCTCTGGATAAAGTTGTTCGATCAGCGATCAGCAGCTCCAGTCCTTAGAGTTTACTTGCGATCTAATGTTGGTCAGTATCAGGAAAATGGTGTTTGTGTGTGGAGTGGTTGTTTTCTTTAGCCTAGCCAACAACTCATCGGTCCCCCCCCCACCCACTTCCGCTGTTTCCGCGCGTGCACTGCCGGTGTTTACCGATGCTTCTCGACGTCCAGCCGAAAATCACGTGAACTGAATTAAATCGCCTACAACCCAGGGACAAGAACTCATTGCATCAGACACAAACACACTACACGTCACTAACAAATGGATCTTAACCAATCAGATCAACATACGTCATCTGACGATCAGTTTTGTGTATGAACTTTAATAACACCAGAGCACAGAGTCGCACTCTCACTCCTACCGCGTTGCATCAGCATTACAAAGACTCCTCAGGAGGCTTTTAATCCATTCACACAATGACTAAAACAATGATTCCAGTGTGGATTTTCCTGCTGTGTGCTTATCTCTTCTCACACGCAACTGCGGAAAACAAAGGTAATTGGTTGTTTTTCATATTTCTAAGACACACTTTCACGAAAGTCTTTACAGACAGGAAACTGTATAACACTTTCCTCTCTGTGTTGTTTTCAAACATTCTCATACCCAGAGTGCATACTAAAAATACACACACACAAATACTTCTTTTGTCCTGAAATATGTATTTTTCACTTTAGTTTTACTGCAGAGTTTAGGGATCTATTTTGGAGCTCAGTGTCATTCATCTGTATTTTCTGCACTAAGTATAAGAGATTGTGCTCAGCAGCACGTCTGATGGTCAGTTTTAAAGGATTTAACGACTATAAACCAGACACCAGTGGTCTCTCTCTGATACTCTGATTATCTGCTGTAAAAGTGAACACTTGAACTTTGACCCGTTTAACCTCTCTGCTGTGTGGTGTTTCCTCTTTCAGACCAGAAAGTCATCTCAGCTGACTCGGGACACAATGTCACTCTGCCATGTCGAGCTCCAGACAAGGACATCCCCATCCTAGTTGTAGAGTGGAGCAGAGCTGACCTGGAAGATGAATATGTCCTTACTTACCGGGATGGGCAGTTTGATCCTGATGAGCAGCATCCATCTTTTAAGAACCGGGTGGATCTGCAGGACAGACAGATGAAGGATGGAGACGTGTCTTTGATTGTGACAAATGTCACAGCTGTAGACGCTGGAACATATGAGTGTCGTGTTGTCCAGAGAAGAACAAACCGCAGGAAGAGAGCTCATCTGAAGACTGAGCCCATCAGCATCATCTACCTGAGTGTTGTTGATCCTCCAGGTGAGTGAGTAGAGTTGAGTGTGTGTGTGATCAGAGGTGAAGCTGCTTCCTGGTTGTTGATGTTTGTTTCTAAAGATGTTGTTGATGAGACTTTGTAGAAAGCAGCTGGTCTGAGTGATGTGATCAGAGTGCAGTAGATAATGTCTGACAGCAGTTTGAAGAGGAAATGGATTCTGTTCTGTTCTTCACTCATCACCTACCTGACAGCTGACACCTCACACCTGTTTCTCACCTGCAGGTCAGACAGGAGGACAAACAGAGGATGGAGGGAAGGAGGATGGAGGGAAGGAGGATGGAGCGAAGGAGGATGTATCTGTTCTGAAAGTTGGTCTGTCTGTTTCTGCTGTGCTTCTTTTTGCTGCCATTGTTTGTTTTTTGATGTATAGAAAACATGGCAGCAAAAAACATCACCACAGAATTGATTGTAATGAATCACAGCATGTTTGAAATGCCTCTGAGGTTTTTACTCCTGAATGGAGTAAAAACAGCTTCTCAGTGTTAGGGATGGGTATCGTTTAGGTTTTATCCGATACTGGTGCCAAACCAGTACTTTTGAAACGGTGCTGGTGCTTAAATGGTGCTCGAACCGGTGCTTAAACAATGGAAAACACAAACTTTGTCATAAAAACCTCTCATATTTAGCTGTTTTCTTGTAAAAAGATAACAATGTTAGCCTTTTCTGCAGCTATAGGGCATATATGGTATCACTCTATCAAACAAGAAGACAGCCGCATGTAACTACGACGGTGTTTGCTAGTTCACCTTACATGCATTAATGTAATAACGTGGTTAGCGTACTCAACGTGAATTACACACGAACAACATGAAGCTACTCACGCAGAGAAGAACGGCTGCTGCTGCCATCACCATCCTCATCATTTCTGCTACAGTGGCAGGGCTAGGGGCCAGGACTCTCCTCTTCGGGTTTTTGAGGGTTGTTGCTAACTCCGGGTCCGATAACAGGCACCACACCCGCAGTAGATGTGCCGTTGTGAGGTCTCGCAGCAAGCTATCAAACACGGCGCATTTCTCGGCTTTTAAAAAGCGCTATACGTCGCCAGGTGTTTCATCAGATTCGAGGTGTTACCTCCTTTGACAGTATCACAGTATCACCTTAAAGCACTTGTTGCAGGCTGCTGAGTTTGCATCTTTTGCTGTGAAGTACAGCCAGACTTTGACCACTTCGCCTTGGGCATTTTTAATCTGTAGCTCTGCTCTAAAAGAACGTACGTACCTGGGCCCGCCTACTATCTTTGGAAAGTTAAAATGATTGGCTAGAATCCAAAGTGTATGACATCTCAAGGAAATAAAGCACCGAAATGTGCGCTGCTTTTCAGTCTGGTTACTATCGTTTATGTCAGAACCGGTGCCATAATGGAACCAGATACCTGTACCCATCCCTACTCAGTGTTGACTGAAATTATCCATCACATTGTGTATTTGGTGTTCAGCATCTTTGTGAAAGACTTCAACCTGTTCTTTAAGGTACGCTAAAGAAATTAAACTAAGGATTTATTCATCCAAAAAGAAAATTTAAATAATTGCTTAACTTTTCTTTTTTCTATGGTGCAAAACATCAACAATCTGTCCAGCAAACATTTTCAGATTTAAAGTTTGAACATTCAATACCAGCATTATTTGTAAAATGTCTGAAAAACGGTCCAAAAAAAAAAAAAAAACTGTCTGCTTGATGAGCTTCATGAACACCAGCTGGAAATCCTCATATCTGAAAAAGAATGTTGAGAGGTGGAGCTGTACTTACGGTTTAAATAGTTCAAATTCAGAGTATTCAAAGTTTATTGTATGTAGCTATTATTTATGTTTTTTAAGCACTACCTGTACTGTAAAAGAGCACATCAGCATCTCCTTCTTTAAGCTGCTCCTGTTCACCACAGCGGATCACCTACCTCCATCTCGCTCTGTCTCCAGCATCCTCCTCTGGAACACCACCCCTCTGCATGCCCCCTCTTTTCCTGCTGTCTGGCAGCTCCATATTCAACATCTTTGGCCCAGTGTATTCACAATCCCTCCTCTGCACATGTCCACTTTGAATGTAATGTTAGCAATGATGAAGATTATGGGATTCATGTCTTTTCTGTACCCATGAGCCTCCTGGTTCTTTTATAAGAAAGTTTCTGATCTGTTGATGCTGTTTTTACCTGAGCTCTCCCCATCCACATCCATCTTTTCACTCCCAAAGTGTGTTTATACCATAAAAAACAAATGCTTTGAGATGACTGTTATTGTTGTTATATAAAACCTATATAATAAAACTTAAATAAACAAGTTAAAGAAAACAAAGTTCCAACTTTTCTTTTCTGTTTTTTGCAGACCTGAATGTTTACTCAATGTTATATAACTGTCTTGCTTTTGCATCATGAATCCATTGGAAACAGTAATTTGTTTACATGGAAACATGTGAAGTATTAAAAAGTAGTAGAATGCAAATCATGAGATATTTCAAAGAATGCTCAAAGATTAAAAAAAGGACAGTATGATACATCATGTTCTCATGTTTTACAGACAACTTGCCTCTCGGTTTCTATTATAAGTGATTACTTTCGAAGGAAAGTAATCACTTATAAAACATCATTAAGTGACAATAAAATCAGCATTCAAGCTAAATTCATTTGCAGGTTTATACATGTTCCTGCTTTGTGTAGCTGAGCTAGTCTCCATGCCACTTTCAACCTCGACCCTGACCCTTTCCTTACTCTCCTCCTCCAAACCTTTAAACTGACCCTAATCCCTGAACTGTGACACCGTGCTCCCTTTGAATGAACGCGTGCTAAACAAAGGACCCTTCTGTTAAATCAAACTCAAGTTTGTGGTGGGAACGTGGCTGTGATGAGTCATTTTGCCACCAAATGTATTTTTACTCTCAAATATACAGAAAATATTTTGGTAATTATGCTTTTTAGTTGTCTGCACAGAGTATAAAATAACAGAAAACAAATTTTGTTTTCAAAAATTAAAAACACTCAGCTGCTTTTGAACCCCTCAGTGATGCTACTTCTTCATCCAGGACTTTCAGGACTGCTCTCAAGTAAACTGTTCGTTTGACAGCGGAAATCTCATAGTTTTATTTATGTTTCTAACTTTTTTAAAATCAAGATTTAGGCCTGTCTGTGCTCATAATGTGTATTTTTTTCAGAGATGCGAGCTTCTCACAGGACCAGCAAGTACAGTGGGGCAAAAAGTATTTAGTCAGCCACCAACTGTGCAAGTTCTCCCAGTTAAAAAGATGAGAGAGGCCTGTAATTTTCATCATTGGTTTCACCTCAACTACGAGAGACAAAATGAGAAACAAAAAATCCAGATAATCACATTGTCTGATTTTTAAAGAATGTATTTGCTAATTATGGTAGAAAACAAGTATTTGGTCACCTACAAACAAGCAAGATTTCTTGCTCTCACAGACCTGTAACTTCTTCTGTTAGAGGCTCCTCTGTCCTCCACTCGTTACCTGTGTTAATGGCACCTGTTTGAACTCGTTATCGGAATAAAAGACACCTGCCCACAACCTCAAACAGTCACACTCCAAACCCCACTATGGACAAGGCCAATGAGCTGTCAAAGGACACCAGAAACAAAACTGTAGCCCTGCACCATGCTGGGAAGACTGAATCTGGGAAGACTATTATTAGAAAATGGAAGACATACAAAACCACTGATCTCCCTCAATCTGGTGCTCCACGCAAGATCTCACCCCGTGGGGTCAAAACAATTCCAAGAACAGTGAGCAAAAATCCCAGAACCACACAGGGGGTCCTAGTGAATGACCTGTAGAGAGCTGGGACCAAAGTAACAAAGTCTACCATTCGTAACGCCGCCAGGGACTCAAATCCTGCAGTTCCAGACGTGTCCCCCTGCTTAAGGCAGTACATGTCCACGCCCATCTGAAATTTGCTAGAGAGCATTTAGATGATCCAGAAGAGGATTGGCAGAATGTCATATGGTCAGATGAAACCAAAATAGAACTTTTTGGTAAAAACTCCACTTGTCTTGTTTGGAGGAGAAAGAATGTGGATTGTTATCCAAAGATCACCGTACCTACTGTGAAGCATGGGCGTGGAAACATGATGCTTTGGGGCTGTTTTTCTGTAAATGGACCAGGACGACTGATCTGTGTAAAGGAAACAATGAATGGGGTGTTAAGAAATAAATATATATATATTCTTAATGCTTATTTGCTGATTAGATTGTTTTATGAGAGGCCCAGACTTGAGTGTAAAATACGTCGCAGGCTGACCGGAAACTGCATGTTTTGCAGAGAATATGAGGAGCAGACAGAGAGTGAAACTGTTCAGACGAGGGGTGACAGGTTGCCCTGTCAACAGACCTCAGAAAGGGGAGTTCTGTAAGCTGCACAGGATGTAAGACACAAAGAAAAGAAGAACTTGTACCATATAAGGAGTTGTTGAAACTGTGTGACGTGTGAAGTACCAAAATAACCATACCATATGAGACACATGTTGAGCTTCTAGTGTTAGAGATTCTGCAACTGGCTTTGGGCTGTGCAGGGCTCTCTCTTCTGGAAGATGACTGAATAAAGAATTATAAATGTTTTGAGCACTCCTGGGTCGGGTTTTCTCTGTTGTATTATGGGGATCAAAGAATCGGGGTTAATAGGGGCCATGTATTGTGACATTTTGAGTAACACCTCCTTCCATCAGCAAGGGCACTGAACATGAAACGTGGCTGGGTCTTTCAGCATGACAATGATCCCAAATACACCGCCCGAGTAACAAAGGAGTGGCTTTGTAAGAAACACTTCAAAGTCCTGGAGTGGCCTAGCCAGTCTCCAGATCTCAACCCCATAGAAAATCTCTGGAGGGAGTTGAAAGTCTGTGTTGCCCCAAAACATCACTGCTCTAGAGGAGATCTGCATGGAGGAATGGGCCAAAATACCAGCAACAGTGTGTGAAAACCTTGTGAGGACTTACAGAAATAATTTGACCTCTGTCATTGCCAACAAAGGGTACAAAACGAAGAATTGAGATGAACTTTTGTAGGTGACCAAATACTTATTTTCTACCATAATTAGCAAATACATTCTTTAAAAATCAGACAATGTGATTATCTGGATTTTTTGTTTTTTTCACATTTTGTCTCTTGTAGTTGAGGTATACCTATGATGCAAATTACAGGCCTCTCTCTTCTTTTTAAGTGGGAGAACTTGTACAATTGGTGGCAGACTAAATACTTTTTGCCCCTCTATATATGAGAGGCACAAAGACAAAAGCTTTAGGCAAAATATGTCTGTGTAGGTTCTTAGTCATCCAAGTCATGGTAATCTAAAGAACATGGAAAGTCCCTGTTCTTTCCAAACTCCTCAGGATCATAACTTTAGGAGGGAAAAAAAAAACTACCCGAATGGCAAAAAAACAAAAACATGGCAACTAGTGCTGCCAGTGATAAAAACACTGGGTATAAAGAAGAACCAGGGAAACTAAGTGAGGAAGTGGGAAAGAAAAAAATACAGAAATGTTGATTGGCTGAGGGCATGGTGCCTGATTTTAGTGCGACTGTGATTGGCTCAGAGGTATGGCCTTGCCTCAAAAAAGGGTTACTGCAGGTCATTGACACTGAGCTTTTTATCTGGATGATGGCATGAATGAGAGCCTACAAACACTACAAAGACATGTCATTAATCTGTGCACACTTGAACATTTACTCACTATTACATAACTGTCTTATTTTGAAACATAAATCCAGTAGAGACTGTTACTTATTTCATGAAAACCTTTAAAGGATTAAATAGTAAAAATAAAATAATATAAAATAAAATGAAAAATCTTACTTGAGACTTCACTTTAGTACTTAAGAGAACCAGCTGGTAAGCTAGTATTTGAATATCAACATAATGCAGTGTATGTTTTTGAATAATATTCATTTTCATAACTACAGATCATGTGGTCATACACTTTTCATTGTTTGGTGAAGTAAGAAATTCATCAGTCTCTAAACCCACTAAAAGTTGGTCTCTTCATTGTATGTGGACTATCCCAAAACTATTTTGCTAGTATACTGAAAGAAATATAGTAAAATGTGAAATATCCTGTTTAAATTAGTAGTTGTGATGCATCTCTTCAATCATCCACTAGGGGGTAATGCAGCACTCTGCTTCGTCTGACTTTATGGCCTCTAAATGTGAGCATTACAGCAAAATGCAGCAGCAGAGGTGATGAGGGGGGAACTGTTTGAGAACAGCTGTGGAAGAAAGATGGGAGCAGCAGCAGTTCTTTCAGTTTTAAATGAGATGTTAAACGTGCATACAACAGTTTTTAGTTTCATGTTATTTACACCATATTCACTTTAGTTAGCTTGAATTGCCAGTCCTTCCATTTACCATACTGTTAGGATGCCTTTTCATTACACACACACACACACACACACACACACGCACACACACACACACACACACACACACACACACACACACCTATATGCACACATAAGACACAAGCACACATCTATGTACTAATATGCATTTTAATTTATAACAAAGAGCCATCATATGGTTCTGGGATTTCTGAACTCAGGGAGGAGTTAATGTACAGTCCAATGTAATTATAGTCTCCAGGGAAGAAGTGGAAAACGTGTGTCTAGTCTGCAATTGGTGCCCTGACTAGTCTCCCTTTGTTTTCCAACCTCAGACTAACAGCCAAATAGAAAGGACAAATCAGCATCTAGAATTCAATTCAATTAAACTTTATTTATATAGCACCAAATCACTGCAACATTTGCCTGAAGGTGATGAGGCCCCACCACGGCGCTCTTTCTCCCTTTGAGGTGTCTCTTATCCCTCTGGAAGGAAAAATAGTGGTTCCAACATCCGGAGGCTCACCCGTGCTATCCTGCTGAGAGTTCTCAACTCCTGACATGGTCAGAAAATTGGATTGTCCATCAAAATGGTAAATGGCCTGTATTTGTCAAGTACTTTACTTAGTCACTATGGACCCCAAAGCGCTTTACACTACATACAGTCATCCACCCATTCACACACAAATTTACACACTGGTGATGGCGAGCTACACTGTAGCCACAGCTGCCCTGGGGCGCACTGACAAAGGCGAAAATCCTTGCTTTCTTGGCCCTTTTGTGGTAGAATCCATCATTAATCCCATGAGTAAAGTAAAACACAGTTTGGACCACAAATCACTCCACATTCTTTACTGTTCACTGATTTCACTGTATTTGCATTAGGGGGGAAATAAATTTAAAACATCCCTGTATCTGTACAACACTGAAAAGCTTTTGCATCTTTGTGTGTGGATTGAAGCTCTGGAACACACTAAGTGAAGAAAACCAGCATGAGTCAGTTTTAAAAGCGGTTCAAGGGTATGATTTTTGTAAAGTACAGGGAGGAGGTAGGGACCTGATCAGGATGTGTAAATATGTGTATCGATGCACAAGTATGTTTATATAAGATTGATATACAGAATATTTGCAAATATCTTTTGATATACAAAAATATATGTATATTTTTGTATAAATTAGTTTGTAAAAAAAATTACATATATATAATTTATAAATTATTAAATATATATATTATAATATATATTATTAAATATATATAATATATAATTTAAAAAAATTTAAAAAAATACATGTAGCATGTGATGTAATTGTAATGAAGAATTTCTGATGGACAGGGCATAAACAGGAAAAAAAGTAGACTATTAGTTACTAAATAGGGGAAAGAGAGTGGGATTAAACTCCTTTAATCCCACTCTCCCACTCCTTTTTGAACATGCAAGTTATTTATAATTATCATTGCTTTGTTTCCCTTTTGTTTTGTTTGTTTGTGTCTCATTTTTTCCATGTTGTTGTACTATTTTAATATAGTCAAAATAAAGATTCAATACAATGTCTCTCTCAAGCTCTGAAAAAAATGAGGAACAACACTTTCCATGTCATCCAATCTTCTTGGACTCACCCGCCAGCTTCCTTCCCTTACCCCACTCATTGGAACGCTAGGATAAAATTCCTTATAGTGGATCAAGAAAAAGTATAATAATACATTTTATTTGAAAGCTCCTTTCAAAACACCCAAGGGCACTTAACAATAGAATAAAACACATAATAGAAAAATAAGAAAACAAAAGCACAAGATAAAATAAACAAACAATAGGTTCACAGTGAATATGGAGATTTGAATAGATGGGTTTTGAATAGGGATTTAAATGGGGGAGGGAATCAGTGTTTCTTATATTTGGGAGTAGAGAGTTCCACAGCCTGGGAGCAGAGCAGCTAAAAGCTCTGCTTTCCATGGTGGTGAGGTGGAAGGAAGGCACAGAAAGCTGGATAGAAGATCGAAGTGGGCAGAAGAGATAAGTAGGAGCGAGGTTATGAATGGCCTTGGAGGTGAGCAGAAGAAGTTTGTACACTATCCGGAATTTCACAAGGAGCCAGTGAATTTCCTGAAGAACAGGGATGATGTGCTGGTAGGAGGGGGTTCTGGTAATAATGCGCGCAGCAGTTTTGAACCAGTTGAAGTTTATGGAGGGATTTTTGGGGGAGACCATGCAAAAGAGAATTACAATAGTCAATACAGGAGGTAACGAGACTATGGAAAAGAATGGACATAGACTGGGTGGAAAGAGAAGAACGTACTCTGTTAATGTTGTGTAGATAGTAGAGTTGGATGTCTGGAGACCGGTCTTGGTCTCATCTTGGTGTAGACGGACTTTGGTCTCGCTGTCTAAGTGAGAGGCATCATTTCAGAAACACCAGGAAGACTGAAACTCATCGCAGGGATCAAGCAGGGCTTGTGATCTTCACCAGCAGCTCCCTCACAAGAAGGATAAACCCAGCATTTCATGAACACTGATGGAGACCTTTGCTTTGTGTAATGTTAGAAGTACTCAGATAATCCTTTCAAAAAGTATTTATTTTCACTAAATTGCACAAGATTTCATTATCTAACATCACCAAGCCAATGTGGTAGCTGTCAGGTTTTACAATACCAAAATGAAATACAGATTACACAAATATGTGTACTCATATTTATGTATTTGTAAGAAAACAAACGATAAAAGAAACAACGATATGGTCGCTCATAAAAGTCAAACCAGTTTGCCATTGTTCTTGACCCAGCTGTGGACCAGAATAAATTCCTAACACAAAAACAGCTGAACAGAGCAGTCAAACCAGTTTAGAGTTGTCAGAACTGTGCATGAATAAATGTGCATGTAATGATAGAATCAGTACAGGTTGTTGAAACGTCCTCTCTCTAAAAGATCAAAACAGTTTCAGGAGAAACTACAGTTAAACATTCCTTTAAGTCAATCATTGCAAAGCACAAAGAAACCCCTCAGTCCATCCTCACTTAACAGGACAGGAGGAGCAAACAGCTGCTGCGTTTTCCATGTTCCTTCTACTTTTGAGTCCCAGTATGTGTTTACTTTTTCTGCAACTCCTGTAATGCTTTGAACATTAGGTTTGTACCTTTCATTCCCATGTTGCAGATACATTTCCTGATCATAATGAAGGAACAGTTCAAAGTTTAAGGAAACAGATGTAATGTCTTGCATTTGTCAGATTGTATTCATTGAATCTGGAGCCAGCCCCATGTAATAATTGCCTGCTGACCAATCAGTTCTCCAGAAAATAGCAGTGATGCTATGGTGAAAATTTTAGATTTCCACTGCACAAAGTTCGACTAGCTCCTGACACGACATGCATTCAAACCAAGTTCTTGTTCATTAAGGTCATTACAGATGTTTGCTGTATGATCCAACCTGACAGACAAACATGACTTATTGTTTGTTTCATGTAAACAGTTATTGCTGATGAATGTATGTAAACATATAAACGGCCACTGTGGGTACACTACACCTTAGGGTGTAGTAATATTACACACTACACCCCAAATTATGTGGGTTACAGTTGCTCCCAGAAGAAATTCTAAAAAATAGTAACAGTAACAGATTAAACTCCAAACAATACATTATGTTACAGATTTTACACATTTAAGAAACAGCACTAATATATACAGATCACTCACTTATAAATATCAAGGATTAACAGAGGTGATTATAAATAACTATCAAGAAAATTGACAAGAATATTACATAGTAGAAAAGAGCGCGTGTCAAAACGGTGTAACTATTGCAGTGTTTACACTGTGTTAGTTGGAGGAGTTGTACAGGGAGATGGCCACAGGCAGGAATGATTTCCTGTGTCTGTTATGATCTGGGTGAGTCTGTGTAATTTTCCACCGCATGGGCTCTCTTCACCTGGGTGCAGCCTTCCTCGCACCTCCCTGCTCCTCACCTGTTGGCAATTCCTCCAGCAGTATTTATGACCAGCGCTCACAATGAACATCGGCCAGATTGTCTGCTTACCATAGTCACTTCACTGCCTCTCATGTTTGTCCTCTACAGAAGGTGTGCCACCATCATACCACTTCCTCCTTTCAGAGTCACCTGATGGTTTGCTAGAATCGCTTCGAGTCTGAAAGTCTCACAAACTAGTTGTTCTTCTTTCGTTCCCTAGTTTAATTATTGTGCTTTACTTTGATTTTTAACAGCCTTTAATTTGTGCCTGAACAGCCATTAAATGCCCCTTCCTTCTGTGACCCTGCTAAATTAGTAGCTAAGAGCACACACGAAAAGCCCCAGTGAGGTATTGCAGCAGTGACAAGAATGTGATCTGCATTTACTTGAACTCAGATAAGACAGTTTATAAATCAGGCTTCTTATCAGTTATGTGCTGTCAAAGCTGTAATGCAAAATGGAGGGTTTAAACAGAAGTGAACCCTCCTGTGCAGTTTCTTACAAACTGTGCTTCTGACAGAGAACAAAGAACTTTCTTTTTAGTTTTAGGAAGAGGGAACTTTACTGAGTAACAGGGGAAGTTTAGATTTGATTAGATGAGGTTAGATGAGATCCCCCAGGTGGGTTCCCCCAGGAAATTCAGTTTCCAGTAGCACAGCACCAACAGAAGTTGCATGTTACAGATACAATAAAGTCTGTCTTGTGACTGAAAGTTTCTATTTGGTATGATGCTGTCCCCACAGTCCAAAACCATGGATGTCTGACTGTCTTTGTGTTGTAAAATATAGTAAAGGGTATTTTCCTGTCTGACTGTCACCCAGCAGGAGTCTCCACTCCAGCAAGAACAAAATAAATAAATCTAAACATGATTGTACAATCTGGGGAATTACAATATTGATGGAGAGAACATAGTTTCCTGTCTAGGCTCCAGTCCAGTAGATGACCTTAATGCACCTGTGACAAGTCTCCTCTCCTCACTCTGACATAAGGATATTTGGTCTGTGTGGAAATATGACATACACGGAGTGTAAACCTCTGATGATGATCTTGCTGTTTTTTCCCTTCTGTGGTCTAAGGTTATTTCTGTTGTTTGTGGAATCCTGCACTTCGAACAGAAAACAACCTTTTTATTTCAACATGTTTTTGAAAATTGCAAAAACACACAAAAGAAGAACAATGTGTGAGATTTTTGATGCGGTTAGGGTGCACTAGAAGAGAGAAGAAGCCACTCTTTAGCCTGTTTGTTCAGGTTTTAATGGTCCTGTATCTCTTCCCAGAAGACAAAGGTATAAACAGGTTGGGTTTCTGTTTATGCTGCTGGATTTTCATTTGAGGCAGCCTGCACAGACAGCAGGTCTGGGTGTATAATCTTTAGTGCTATCTTGACCTCACAGGTCAGCTATCTTTTCTTGTCCACTCAGCAGCTGGATAAGCTTGTCTCAGAAGCCTGGTTTTAAAGCCTTTGTTTATGAAGAGACAAACACCAAACATCAGAATTTTCTGTAAATGCATTTTGCATTTGTGTGTGTGGGGTTTGGTCTTTGACACTCATTAAGCAGGATTACAAAAGGACCAAATGTAGACTAAATATATTTTAAGGTATCCGGTGCTGAAGCTTATTCAGAATCAGATAAATTGTAAATGGTAAATGGCCTGTATTTGTATAGCGCTTTACTTAGTCCCTAAAGACCCCAGTCATTCACCCATTCACATTAAAAAAAAAAGCATTCAAAACCTCTCCTAACAATGTAACTGTGATAATAAAATGTCAAATTAAAATTCTGAACGTTTGATTTCCATTTGCTACCAAACTAACCACACAAAATAACTTTGCCATTTTGTAATGAAACAAATACATGATTCATAAGATATAGAATAATGATTAAGTCTGTTATTATCATTACTAGATTTGTATGATTGTCTGTATTGGTATCACATTTACTGAATAGAACAGGAGAAGTCCACAGAAGAGTTGATCACATCACTTAGAGGTAGACACAGAAGTTTCATTTACACTGACATTAATGATTACTGCAGTAAACTCAATCCCAGATTAATATGAACATAACACAAAACAGTTCATTTTATATACCAAATAACTTATTGTACTCAAACCAGACGTCAACAGCAGGAAAGACTTTTGTTCTGTGACTCTGTCCCTGTTATTTTATGAAACTTTACAGTTGAACAGAAGTTTGGGAACTTTAGTTCATTTCTAAACACAACACAAAGCAAAGTGCACACGATCAGCAGAGCCAATACTGCTGCTGTCGGGACAATTATAATAATCTTCCAGTCCTTTCTCTCTTCTTGTGGTGGTGAAGTTGGTCCCTGAGGTTGGAGCTGATCTGCAGCTGCTGTAAAAGACATGAAAATATTTACTTGTGCAGAAATAAAATGAGAAGTATCAGGATGTTTGACATGAACAACACATCAGATTTTCAGTTATAAAAATCACAAACATTTCAAATAAAAGTTTAACAAACCAGTAAATATAAAAGTGATCATTCAGTTTTCACTTGTTAAAACTTACCAGTGACGTTGAGTCTGCAGCTCGCAGAGCTGAAGCCATAATCTGTGTTTACTTGACATCTGTATCGACCCGAGTCCTCAGTCCTGAGTCTGCACAGCTGGAGTCTGATTCGTCCTTCTCTGAGGGCGTCTTCGTCACCCTGAACTCGTCCTGAAAACCTTTCATCCTGATACTCTGAGACTTCAGCACCATCACGGACATGATACAGAACTGAGAGTTTATCATGACTTATCAGTTCACAGTAGATGTTTGGATATGTGGGGGATCTGCCTGTTTCTACTGTGAACGTCCACTCCAGTGTGATGTTGTGGTTCTCCTCTGCCTGATAGGAGGTCTGAGTCACATTCACTACAAATGATCCTGTTGAGAAGACAGAGAGAGAGAGAGGAGCAGACACTGATCAGCATAAAATTGGAGACACAATCGCACCCTGTCTGACACCACTGCTAACACCGAAGGAAGCAGAAATACTGCTTCCCCCTCTAACCTGCATCTTCCGATGAGCGTACCAGTAAGAGAGAATCCTCACAGTGTATCCAGGTCATGGTCGGGTTTATATTAGACTGTGTTTTCCATAGTTACAGCGAGACTTTAACATTATTTATCAATATTTTTCCTCCAGAATCTTTCCCATAGTTTCCAGATAACATAAATGTAGTTTTGTTCACATTTAGTTCTGCACACATGGCTGGTTGGGTTCTTAATCCAGACCTGACATACGAGCCCCCCTTTGTCAGGCGCAGCTCCTGTGACTCTGTCAACGATCCAGGAACCACGAGGTGCAGAGTCATCCACTATGAGCACCACATCTAGAATAGAATAGAATAGAATAGCCTTTATTGTCATTGTACAGGGTACAACGAAATTGGAGTGCCACTCCCTTGGTGCAAAAATACAATAATAAATATAAATGTAAAATATAAAAGGTGCAATAAAACAAACAATAGTAAGTACGATATATACAGGATAGCAGCATTAATATAATGACAGTAAGAATAGCAGCATAATAACTGACGGTGACAGTATGGTGTAGCTAAGCAGTTTCAGTTGTTTTTGTGCTTATTTACTACGGTGATAGCTCTGGGAAAGAAGCTATCCCTGAATCTGTTTGTCCTGGTTTTATGTGACCTGTACCGTCGGCCTGATGGTAATAGTTCAAACACTTGGTTGCTGGGGTGAGAATGATCCTTGATGATATTGCCAGCTCTGCTGAGGTACCGAGAGTTTGCAATGACCTCCAGGCTGGGCAGAGAGCAGCCGGTGATCTTCTGGGCTGTGTTGATGACCCTCTGCAGTGCTTTCCTGTCTGCAGCTGAGCACCCTGCATACCATGTTGTTATGCTGTACGTTAGGATGCTCTCTATGGTGGCTCTGTAGAATGTCACCAGCAGCCTCTCCTCCAGGTTGTTCCTCCTGAGCACTCTCAGAAAGTGGAGACGCTGCTGGGCCTTTTTTACCACCGCCGTGGTATTTGCAGACCAGGAGAGATCATCAGAGATCTGCACGCCCAGAAACCTCATGGAGTGCACCCTCTCCACACAGCTCCCGTGAATGTACAGTGGGGCCGGGTCTGCTCTGCCCTTCCTGAAGTCCAAGATGAGTTCTTTAGTTTTTGTGGTGTTCAGTTGGAGGTTATTAACTGAACACCACTCAGTCAGTCTGTTGACCTCATCTCTGTAGTCCGACTCATCCCCCCTTGAGATGAGTCCAACCACGGTGGTGTCATCCGCAAACTTTATGATGGTGTTTGAGAGATGGGTAGGGGAGCAGTCGGATGTGTAGAGTGTAAACAGGAGGGGACTCAGAACACATCCTTGTGGAGACCCGGTGCTGAGTGTGATGGTGCTGGACAGGTGGGGGCCGAGTCTGACAGACTGTGGTCTATTTGTCAGGAAGTCCTTGATCCAGAGGCAGATGGGGGTGGAGAGTCCCAGGTGAGACAGTTTCTGGACCAGGATCTCCGGGATGATATGATTGAATGCTGAGCTGAAGTCCAGAAAGAGCATTCTCACATAGCTTCCTCTGTGCTCCAGGTGACTCAGCGCAGTGTGGAGCGCTATGGTGATAGCGTCTCCAAGAACAAAGTTGAGTTTAAACCTTCCCCATTTCTGGCGCTGCTGAAGTTGTGGCAAGTATTCTTTAGTCCATCTTTTCCAAAACATGTCAGATATGTATTGGACTTGTCTCCATCGTTTACGTGCGTAGAGATCGTCCCTCCGGAACAGGCCTGGTGGTAAACACGGGATGGACTTAAGAAGAAGGAGACGGTTTGGTGTTAAGGCTTCCAAATCATTTAGATCGGTGGATTCCAGCGTAGTGGGTCTGCTGTTGAGGATTGACTCTACTTCACAAAGAGCAGTTTGGAGCCCTTCTTTGTCCAAATGCTGTGTTTGCAGAGTGGAATTAAGGACCTTTCTGACAGAACGAATCAACCACTCCCATGCTCCCATGATGCGATCCAGTTGGAGGATTAAAGATCCATTTCACTCCCTTCAAAGACAGAGCATCAGAGATCTTTTCCTGATTCTACTCTTCCATAGCTTGTTTCAGCTCGTGCTTTGATACAGCTTCGAGAGTATGTAGTTCCTTCCACCATGACCCACCTCTTTATGAATATGCTGTAGAATGAGATTAGAAATGTGAAGCTCTTTAGTGATTATGACAGGATGCTTGGAACCTTCTGACATGACAGCCCTACAGAGATGTCCACCAACCTGCAGCACATCATCCTCCAGAACAGGATGCAACTTATGTATATGTGGCTGCTTCGTTTCACACTCTCCCCTTTGGAGACAGGAAATTTCTTGGGCATATCTTTTCCTCTGACAGAACTTGATTATTTGCATCTCAGCATCCTCAATCTCTCCCAGCGAAAGAAAGCCAAGCCGGAAATCAACCTTATGCTGAGCATCTTCAGCCTGAATTGTATCAGATGCAGACTGGAAATGTCTCTTCCTGCGATGCAATAGCAATGTCTTGAAGCTCAAAATCCAACCCATCACCCTGATGAGACGAGTCCAGGATGAGGCACGATGGATTATTACTTAGTTGTCCTCTGCGCATTTCTGCAGTCTGTAGTCTTTGCGAAAGTCTTTATCTCCGATGAACCTTTTCTTCAAACCTAAGGCACGTTGCTCAGCAATTGCACGGTTGTCAGGCATTCTTATATCTCGGTCTTTCAGTGGCAGGGCAATGCTTTAGTGTCCATCCCTCAAGTCACCGTCTTGCTGGCCAACTCCAGGAACTTTAAGTCTTCCTTTGACAGCCCCATCTGCTCATCATCGCTACTCTCAGGAAAGTCCATCTTGAACTGCTGTTTCCATAGCTTATCCAGTGTGACAGCAGAAACTCTGTTGGCAGTAACTGTTGCCAAACATCCTGGCCTTCCACAGCATTCTCGATTAAGTGGCCCATTCACTGTCCAGCCAAGCACAGTCCTAATGGCAAAAGGATGACCTCCAGATGACCTCCAAAGGTTCTAGAGCTCTTGGCATATTCATGCCAATCAAAAGCTCCACACTGGCCTTAATTTCTGGCTAATGAACAAGCTTCAAATGGGGCCAGCCATTCAGGTCCTGTTGATTTGGGATGTTACCAATATCTATCAGGCATTTTATGCTAAATAAAGAGGTTAGGCATATCATAGTACATGTCACTGTCCAATCCAGCAACTTCAAGTTCAGGTACAATGAAACTGTCCACCACTTTCTCCTGTCTCATGGTGCGCAGGAGAATCTTTGTCTTCCTCCCACCAATATTCAGCTTGCCCAAAAGGATGCTGAACTCTCTTGGTCCAGAAAGGCATATGTTTGCACTATTCTTTGACCTCTCTTTGATTTTACTTTAACTGGCACGGTGGCAAGCTTACAGTTTTGTTCACCGGCCCCAGTAAGACCACTAGTCTGGATTGTAACAGGAATGTTATCCGCCTCAGTATCAGGTTTGACTTCGTTCTTCTCTTTGTGATGGATATGGAGTATACTTGCATGTCTGAGACCACAGATTTTACACGAAAGGCGTGTCTGCATTCTTTGCTTATGTGCCCAGTACACAAACAGCCAAAACAGATGCTATTCTTTTTAAGAAAAGAAATCTCCTCATTATGAGGTTTCTTATCAAGCAGCGCACATGACTCCAGTGTGTGTCCGCCTTTGCAGAAAAAACAAGCCTTCACAGTACTGTGGCGATCTTGAGCCCCTGTCTGATTCTGTCTCTCAGCATCAGAGACTGTTGTGCCAAAGCTACTTTTTTTTAGCTCTTAGATGTGCAGAACGTTTCCCTCCATTACTGCCCTTGGCTGCTGTTGCTGGAACGTCACACAGATTTCCAAAGACAGGATCTGTAGCAATTTTAGTTTGACGCTCAAGGAAGGAAACACTCACACTTTCCTTTGTGCAGCATTGGGTGCCGGCTGTAGTGATTTTCTTTTCGTGTGGTTTTCTTTTGGGTCCACGGTTGCTGGTAAGTCCCGGTTCCATGGTTGTTTTATTGTACTTGTAGGACACTGTCAACTACAACGCTACATTCAGTATTTTCTTAAGGTTTCATTTTATTTTTATCAGCATAAATAAAACTATTAATACTGGAACCAACCTGCCTCGGTGTGCATCCTTGAATCTGCGCAGCCTCTTTTATTCGTTTTTATCCAGCTTTCTTAAATATTTATTTCATGGTGGTGGAATTCCGCGGCGTTTTCGTTTTTATCTAACCCCGCCGACCATTTGGTCACATTTCATTAGCTCTTGAAGAGAGATAATAACACTTTTCATTTTGTTTACATGCCTTTTCCGATCTGTTTGGATGGTTTCTGTCAGGGTTTCTGGGTTGTTGACCCAGTATTTTCAGTTCACGTTCACTGTTTATCTACTGCCTGTTCCACTTCCTGTTTTATTGTGTTTACCTTGGTCTGTGTGCATTATGTTCAGTCCTCTTCCCATTTATCATTAGTTCATTATGTTCAGCTGTTCACTCACCTGTCACCTATCAGTCATTATTCAGCCAGTATACTTAAGTCCTCAGCTCTCTCCTGGTCTTTGTCGTGTCATTGATGTTATTGTGATGTTATGTTGTCGTTACCGTTAGTGCTCAGTTATTCAGCCAGCCACTCAGTCTTTCAGTCAGCTAGTCAGTCCTACCGTTCCAGCTTTGTTCATTCACCCGCTCTAATAAACCCTCATCATTTCTGCACCGTGAGTCCTGCGTTTGGGTCATCTCTTCCACGCCTCCACACACAAAACCTGACAGTTTCAATTTTATTTGCAAGAGCTTTCTCAGTGAGAGAAATTAATCCTTTATCCTTTTCTGATTTTCCAACAACAGATGCAGCTTGTGATCCACTCATTTTAAGCATTCAACATAAGCAGCATGCCAACTGTATTCATTAATATTACACTGCAATGTTGGCAAGAACAGCTACGTTGATATGAACGTCTTATATCTTACTTCTGCTGCGAACACAAAAGATTATTCTGATTCATCATCTGCAAAATTACAGGTGAATAATCACTGACATGAATTTAGAGTCATTTCTACAAAGAATAAGGAACCTTTCGGTGGTTCACCCAAGTTCCTGCTTTTTTTGGAAAAAAGTACACTCAGAGGGACATCAGTGAGTCATGTTAAGTTGAGGGGATTTAAGGAGTGATGGTTGAAGTAAATGTAGATTTTCTATTCTCAGAAGTGTCGGAAGGATAAATCAATAATAATAAACCTTTACAGCAGTTTGTCCATGTTTACCTGACACTGCTTTAAAGTCTTTTACAGCAGACTCTTCTCTTCACAGCTTCATTATACAAACTGTTATGTAAACGTGTGTGAGTACATCTAAAAACTAACATCCACTTTCTCACATGACAGAAGAGGTTTAGTGACAGGAGACCTGCGTCCTCTCTGTGAGCGGCTGAAACTAAAGCAGCTCTAACATCTAACAGCGGGTAAGAAATAAATCGATAGGATTTTATAATTAAACTCCCCTGCACAGGTAAAGCCCACGAGGGAGTCAGACAGTAAAGTCCAGCAGAGCGACGGAGATGTTACAGTAAACATGTTTTATGAAGCCTCAAAGCGAACGAGCGAAAAGTGGATGCGCTGTTGTTGGGTTTTTTTTTTCTTTTTCGCCCAGGTCCAGGTGTTCCGGTCACAGCCTCTCACGACCATCTAAAGAGCTTCATCGACTCGCTATCGCCGACAGATGAAGACAGATTCTTTTAGACACAAGTAGGGTGGCTGAGTGGAAGCAAACGATTTTTTGAACTTAGAGAAGAAATTGCTCTTTTCATACTGAGCAAAGCTGGCTGTGTGACTGTGCTATGTTGTGAGACAGATACAGGTGCGATCGGGATGTTCCTGGTACGAAGAAAATTACACTACTCAGCAGGCACGTGCAGGGGGGGGGGGGGGGGGGGGGGGGGGGAGGGGCTTGAGCACCCGCCCCTTTCCTGATGGGTGCCCAAAGTGCCCTTTTGTTGAGGCAAATTTTTTTTAATTTTTAATTATTTTTTTTAAATGTGTGTGTGCGTGCGGAGTCCTGCTGTGCCCCTCAACAATAACATTTAACTATTAATCACAGTTTTGCTAAATAAAAGGATCTGGCTTGCATCAGTCACATGATCACCATTAACCAATGATCGCCCTTGACGGCAGAACGCGCTGGTTACGAGCAGTGTTGCCAACTTAGCGACTTTGTCGCTATATTTAGCGAGTTTTCAGACCCCCTTAGCGACTTTTTTTCTAAAAAGCGACTAGCGACAAACCTGGCGACTTTTTCTGGTGTTATTGGAGACTTATTTACGATGAGTTTTTGACGTGAAAGCGCGTGTCGCTCTTTACTCTCAACAAGCAGCGGGTGCTGCCGTGGGCACCTCACCCGTTCCAAAGCGCTCACGGCCGGAGGATAGTCCTCCCCCAGCTGCTATCAGGGCAGGAGATGAATCGCGCACGAGCGAAGCCGCTGCTCCCGCACTGACTGTAACGCAGTCAGTTCTTCTTTTACTGTTATGTTGTTTTGTGGAAAAGGTTTAAAACTACTTTTAAACTACTTTTAAACACACACACACACACAAAGTAACTCCACCAGAGTGCCTATTTCGGGTCACTTTTGCCGGTCCAAGCCCGGATAAAGGAGCAGGGTTGGAATTGTGACATTAAAAAAAACAATAATTGCTAAAAAATAATAATAATAATTTGTAGTTCTAAATAAATTCTAAATATATTTAGGACGTTTTAAACTCACTTTACGTCTCTTCCACCATGATTTTTCTCTCTCCAACAACGTAGGTTACAATTATATTAGCATGACCAATTATGCAAATTAGGCGATGACGTCATTTAGCGACTTCTAGCGACTTTTAGGACAACCAATAGCGATTTTCCTTACTGAGGAGTTGGCAACACTGGTTACGAGCCGGGAACGAGCTCATAAAGAGCACGCGCAATTTTTGCGGTCCGGAGCTGTAGGAGAAACACAAATTACCTCAGACACACAGACTGATGCGACAAAACCAGTAAGTAGGTGTACAGTGTACACTGTAGTCTACAGCACACAGGAGTGTTAGCTTATTATGTACACGTTGGTAAGTTGTCTTGTGGCAGCTGACGAACTGAAACAAATGAGCGTGCTGTGTGTGTAACAGCGCGACAAACATTACCTGTCCTTTTATTAACTGCACAAGTAGTGCTGGTCACAGCTGCTGGCTCACTGGGTAAGGCCGTCATGTAGCTCTGTCACCGTTTTAGGGAACATATTTAGTTTTAAAGTAAGTTACAGGGCATTTCCTGCCTTTCTGGGGGGATTATATTTCACTTAAAATGATCTAATATGCATGTCCACATAATTATGGATGATTATAATTATAATATTTAAAAAACACGCTGTATTTTAAAGAACATACATTAAGAAACAGATTATATTAGATTTATATTTTAAATAAGACAAAATGCTGATTTTACAGCAGCAAAATTATTGTATCTCTACAGTTTAAAAATGTAATAAGCTTTCTGCCTGCACAGAGTGGATAGTGAAACAAATGGAATCATCATAAATACATTATTTCATATTTAGCACTTTTTTTCCCCTCATTGCTTTATTATTGTTGCTCTAGTAATAAATAATAATGGAAGGATTCTGGATCAGCACCATGATGCCCACAGTATATACAGTATTCTGAAGAAGGTCTAAAATGTCCCTGTGTGTCCGTGCATGTGTGTGTTTTATGTATATGGATTTTTTAAATTATTACTCATAATATAACATTGTCCAGACATGGCTGGTAAGGACATGAGGAGGAAACAGTAGCAGCTGTGTGAGGCTACTAAAGGCAGCGGATCCCTCAGCAGCTGGATTACAAAGAGCACAGGTAACATTAACACATGTACCAGTTGTTGGAGAGGTATTCCAGTATAAAAATAATAATAAGCACAACTGGAATGTTTTGCTTCTATAACATTTTTCTGTCATCATTTTATTATAGATTAAGTGTAAGAGTTGTTAAGTGTGGATAATTAAATAATAGTTTATTGCAATAGCAAGTTGTGCCTTGTTCTCAGATGGACAGCAAGTGGAGAGTGATAGATGAGATGAGGAGATGAAGGAGGAAGAGAGGCAAAGAGTGAATCACAGGCAGAGCCTTGTTTATTTCTCAGTTTTTTGTTGCCTTATGGTTCCAAGCGCTGTCACCAATCTTTGCATTTTGTTATTATCTCATGACACTTGTTTAATCAGTTCCCATCTCTCCTATGGACTTTTTAATGTCTACAGTCTCAGATCAACACAGCCCTGCCCTCCAGCACTATCAGCAGCAGGAGCAGCAGCAACATAGGCTACGTTTGCTTTGCCTCACAACAGTGATATAGTATGATGCGATCCCATATTAGATTCTTGATGAATGTGTGTTGTTGTTATTCAGCCTGGTTCAATGTGCCCCTTTTTAGCTTTGAGCACCCGCCCCTATAAACGTCTCTGCACGGCCCTGCTACTCAGCTAGTCTAAATGAGTCGATCACATTTTAAATGTCACAAAAATGAGCGGCATTGCGCATTATGAACACGTTGCATTATACGTTATACATCTCAAATTACAAAGTGAAAGAAGACAAAAGCATTTTTAATAAATTTAACTTCTTGTGCATTATGAAAACACATTACTGCAAAAGATGTTCGTCTAATATTAAAATATCTAATATGATCTAATTTTAAATGTGTCAAATCTGCATCTGAAAAAGATAATCGAGCGTGTGGCATTATGAATGATGGACATTGTCCCATAATTCACAACAACCATCTGTATTAGACTTAAAATCTTTTTTAAAGAAATTAAAAATCAAACCAATCAGCTAACAATGCTTTGACTACAGCGTCATCTAGTGGCAGATGGCTGAAGACACAGTGGGTACAATAACGCATTTGCCACAAGTTTATTTTTAAAATAGCAAATTTCTTTACTTTACACATAACCCATCCATAAATTATTTTGAGTACAAAACATTTAAATACATTTACTAATATAACCAAAGATATCAGACATATCAAATACAGACCTCAGAAATCACTTTTTAAGTTTTCTACTGATGTGAGCTGACACCTCACATCTGTTTCCCACCTGCAGGTCAGACAGAAAGATGTGCTGGACTGATTGTCTGTGTGTCACTTGTTGCTGCTGTTGGTTTTCTGATCTACAAACAAAGATCACCAGCCTCCTCCTTCAACTCCCTCAGAGGTCTTCCAGCTGATTCGTGAGTCTCCTGCTGCTGTTCCAGCTTCTCAGAGGTGACCCAGAGCATCCAGTGGAGATACAGACGAGGACATCCTGAATTTGTTGTTCAGCATCTTTGTGAAAGACGTGAACATTTTCCTTTGGACATGTTGAAACACTTTAACTGAAGATGCTTTCAGTCCAAAAGTCTTTTTCTTCGATCATCCAGAAAACATTTCCAGCTTTAATCCTGGTTTCAGGTGAAAGTTTGTCTTCAGCTCCTCACTGTCCTGATGAGCTGCATGAACACCAGCTGGAAGTCAGTTTGTTCATGAGAAGTTTGGACTGTTTTTCTTTTATTTTATGTAGTGTAAAGCGCTTTGGGGTCCTTAGGGACTGAGTAAAAGCGCTATACAAATGCAGGCCATTTACCATTTTATAAAACATGTAAGATATGTAAATTACAGACGCGTCCTGTTTCTACTGTGAGTGCAGCTGTTAGCTCGTGACCTGCTGCTGAGCTGAAGCCTCAGACTGTTTCTGTAGTTTAAATAGACGAGACATCATTCATACATTTGTGTGTTCATTATAGGCAGCTTTTATTTATGTCAGTTTGAACACTGCATGTACTCTGAATTTGTTTTTTTATATTACAGATTTTTTTATTTTATGTTATTATTCATGATAAAATGAGTGAGTTTTTCTGTACAGATGAATTTTCTTTGATCAAAAACTTTGTGAGCTGTAGAGTCTGATGTTGTTTTCTGAGCATTTCTCCTCCACTCTGCTCTTTCTACTGAGAAAGTCTTTAATCAGGTTTTTGTTTCTAATGTTTTGACTGTAAATAAAGTGTCTTCAGATGTCTGCTGTTGTTTCCTGAATAATCTGATCTGGACTCACTTTGACTCTGAAACTTAAAGACTTAGAGATTTATTCTCATTATAAAATATAACAAGTTTGTATAACTGTGATCTCTAAAGACCTAAAGATCTACAAGAAAAGTTATTATGGTGGAGTCAACACAAGATGGAGACGTTACTTTTTCAGTGTCAGTAAGGAAGTGGTTTAAACAGAGACGAGTCTTTCATGTCAGAAAAAGTGTTTAAACTTCCATTAGAGTCATCCTATTTATAAAGACAAGAGCAACTATAGATAGTGTCAAATAGATGCTTTTTGTTTTAATTTGGTGTGATCAATGTGATCATCAGAATCAGAATCGTCTTTATTGGCCAAGTATATGTGCAGACACATACAAGGAATTTGGTTCCGGTAGATGGTGGCTCTCAAGCACAGCAATGTAAATCACACACACACGTCTATATATACATTACACATGCATACAGATACACACAAAGCTGTCTAAACCAACTATAAATAACTAATCAAAACTTATATACATAAAATACAGAAATGAACTAGAAAGTGCATTTTCTGAAGAAACTGCAGTGTGAATGCTTGAATCTGAATGTATGCACTGAAATGAATTAATTGCTGAATTTTAAGTTAAAAAGTTTGAATGAGATAAAAAAAACAAACAGAATTTAACCTGAAAACAAAAGTGCTGAACTGCTAAAAGCTGATGTTTATACAGAAGAAGTTGGAAAATAGCTAAAAATGTTTTAAATGTAAATTAGAAAAACCTAAGAAATGAGAAAAGACAATTTAGAGTCAGAAAACATCTGAATGAATATTAAAAGTTCATATTCTTTAAATCACTGAATGACTAAAATGTGATCCCTCCACTTGGATCCACACAGTTTAAAAAGTTTAAATGTCTGAGCTTTGAAAGACACGGTGTTGGAAAGAGAACAACGATGGTGACGTTTTGAGGGTAAAATGATGGCTGTAGAGCAAACACTGTGGACACAGCAGCAGTTGAAAGAGAAGTGTTTAAGATGAATCTTGGCAGAGTGAGAGACAGAGCTCGTTAAGCAGGCAGGTGTGAGCCTGGTTGCTATAGTGACTGCACCCAATGGCTCCATACACATGCACACAGACATGCACCTCACTTTTGCTGCTTAAAATGAACAGAAAAGTCAGCCCGAAACAAATCGCTCCCAAATGAAAAGTACAAGTCGTATTGACAAAATTCTTTCACAGTGAGCGGCAGCAATGTCTAGTCTACTGAATTCTCAATTTTCATGCCTGTGGAATTTATTATATGGACGTGGTGACAGTGTAAAGACAGCCTGTACTTCTGATTTTCAGACAAACTTTCTGAGCCATTTTAACATTAGAGTCTATGGAAGAGTTGGAGGGAGGAGGTTGTGCATTGGTGACATTTATGAAAGAACCATAACACCTATTACAATAATAAACACATTGGATGAAAGAGGACAGCGATGGCTACGTTTTGAGGGTAAAATGATGGCTGTAGAGCGAACATTGTGGACACAGCAGCAGTTTTAAGAAAAGATTTTAAGATTAATTCCCCCCCTCCTCTCACTCTAGCAGTTGAGCTGTCTCACTCTAGCCCCAACATTCCGTCCCATACACACCCATTATAAACTCTGAAACGGCTGAATAAAAGCATGAAACTTAAACTGGAACTGAAGAAAAAGTATAATAGATATTGAAAAGATAAAAACAAGTTGAATAGTTGAACGTCTTGGCTTCGTTTTAAAGTTTGAATGGTGGCTCTATGTCAACGTATGTGGAAGTAGATACAGTTGAAAGAGGAGTAAGTTGAAGGAGAATTTGAAGGATCTCCCCATTGAAATACATGGGAAATTTTTGTTGAAAAAAGTTGAATAAATTTAAAAATATAAATGTTAAAAATGAGAAAAATACAAGCACACATGTCCAAAAGAAGAGGAATCTAATGGTGTTTGAATGGTTTTTCTAAGTTGAACGGTTTTGAAGGAGATAGAGTCCAAAAAATGTACGGAAAAATAATAATAAAGATTCGAAGAACAATACTGTGAATGCTTTTCAAGCATTCACACTAATGAAGTGGAATGAATACTACAGAATGTACATAAGGTGCATCATTTGCTGCATGCCAAGAGAATAAAGATCTTCAGCTTCCAGGAAAGTTATGAGCTGCAGTCCTTTGGCAGACTACAGGACTGTCTTTGTCCTCCTGACTCAAAAATACAAAATTCACATTTAAACACAGAAGCACAAAAATCAGGAAGCACAGACAAAGCCAACAGGAAAATCTGAACTTGACTGTCTGCAGTAATGAGAGGAGGTACTTTTACTTTTACCCTCCATGAGCCATCTGACCCAGTCTGCCTTTCCAGACCTCGTCATGGTCTCACTTCTTCGGGGGACTCTGTCTTAAACAATAAAACTCAGGCATTCCTCCATTTTGAAACATAGCACATATTTTTTTAAAAATCTTTTATTCAATGTGACTGAAAACAAGTGACTGAGTCCATAAACTCAGCAGTAAAGTGTTTAAAGGTCAAGTCAGAAAGCAGATTCCCACAGACAGAACAGGAAGTCTTCTTACGTCCTCATCTATCCATCTGGTGGCCTTCAGAGAGAATACAGCATTAGCACAGGGTGGGACGTAGACAGCAGTGATGGAGGAAATCCACTCTGGTGTACCTGAGTACAAACTCCACACAGAAAGAGCCCAGCAGGATTTAAACCAGCAACCCTGTTGCTCTAAGGGGACAGAAACTGGGTCTGTGCTAGCCCCATCTCTCCAGACACGCTCCATGAAAAAAAAAAATCACCCCACCCTCTATACCATTAAACACATCATTTATCATTAAAGTCTAAGGAGCTTGGAAAGAAAAGCGTCTGGAAGTTGCTTGAAGACGTTTCACCTCTCATCGGAGAAGCTTCTTCAGTTCTGAGGTCAAATGGTGGCGAGTCCCAGATTTAAGCCAATGTGTACAAGGGCAGATTCAACACAATCATGGAAGCTCATCAGCAGCATCTACCTGAGTGTCGCTGATCCTCTAGGTGAGTCAGTAGAGTCAGTAGAGTTCGGTGCGTCTGTGATTAATTATCTGTCTAATATTCAAGTTTGTTTTATCTGAAACACTTTGGCCCTTTTAACCTCTCTGCTCTGTGTTGTTTCCTTTTTCAGACCTGAAAAACATCACAGCTGAGTCTGGACAGAAAGTCACTCTGACATGTCGAGCTCCAGACAACAATCATAGCTGTAGAGTGGAACAGAGCTGACCTGGGGACAGATGATATCTTTTTATATCAGGATAAGCAGTCTATGTTAGACAACCAGCATCCATCTTTTAAGATCCGGGTGGATCTCCAGGACAGACAGATGAAGGATGCAGACGTGTCTCTGATTCTGAACAATGTGACGATTAATGACACTGGAACATATGAGTGTTGTGTCTTCATGAGGGGAACAAATCGTGGGAAGAGAGCAAATCTGAAGACTCCCTCCATCAGCACCATCACACTGAGTGTTGTTGATCCTCCAGGTGAGTGAGTAGAGTTGAGTGTGTGTGTGTGTGTGATCAGAGGTGAAGCTGCTTCCTGGTTGTTGATGTTTGTTTCTAAAGATGTTGTTGATGAAACTTGTTGTTTCTCACCTGCAGATCTGACAGGAGGACTCACAGAGGATGGAGGGAAGGAGGATGAGTTAATAAGCATTTTGGGCTGGTAGCTTTTGGTTTATTTATTCTTGGGCTTGTTGTTGTTGCTCTCATTATCGCTTCAAAACTGCCAAAGAAGAATTTATCCAACCATCTTCCTTCTGATGAACCAGCTGACAGCTGTTCTGATATCAGAGTGTCAGGATGATGAAAACAACTCATAAATCCTACATGTTACATGGTACTTATGTAGCTTTAAATTTTATTTTTTTTTACTGTATTCTAGCCCTCAAAGCACTTTCTTACAAGCCTTTTTCACACGTGTGCCTCCAGGTGTGTTTAACCTGAGAGTCACACTCAGGTGGGTCTATCAGGTCCAACTCAGGGTTCAGTATCTTGTCCTTGCAAAATACAGGAATCAAACTGCTGTCCTGACCTAATCAGTAGACGACCCTCCTGAGCCACAGCTGCTCACAGGACAATCATCAGGCCTAAAAGGAAAAACTATCAGCAGCAGGTGAACAGCATGTGAAAGTGACCCAGGACCTGAGAGATCCATGTGGACCTTCAGCTGATCATCTGCTGTTCATGAAGCCTCAGAAATGGTCTCAGTGGAAGGACGACATGATTCATGATGTGAGCATAAGTGGATCCAGGTTACAGAAAGATTCCCTGAGTGTGCTTCACTGGTTTTCAGTGCAGTTATTGTGTAACGTGGCAAACCTCGGCCTTTTCTCCTCTTTGGCTTCTTGACAAATCATTGACTTTTATTTATGGAGACTTTTGGAAATCGTGTGAATATTTTTATTATCTTCATGAGCCTCCTTGTTTCTTCTGTGGTTAAATGTGAATCCAGCATGTAGCTTTATAATAACTGTTGTTAATAAAATGATGGCAAATTACATTGTAATAAATATTTATATTGTTTGGAGGGAAATTATAATATTTTAGATTCTTCATCAATAAAATGCTTGAAAACTGAAAAAAAAATATTTTTTGCCTTATTTAATATCTGCATCTGCAGTCTTCTGATTTGTTTACTTTCTTCCTTTAAATGTCAGGACAGATTTTTCCTCAGATCATCAAATATTCACACAGTAAAGGAGAAACTTTCCATTTTCCATACTGTTTATTACAGGAGAAACTGTAAGCAGTGATTTTTACCTCTTGTTTGTTATATTTAAATAGAGGAACGTGACTTATAACTTAGAACTTTTATTGTCATTGTGCAGTTGCTTGCACAGTGAAATTATGTAGCAAGACCACAAAGATGCATAAGTAAACAAAACAAAAAATAAGCAGAAGAAAGAAAAACAATATAAGAACACTATATACACGGTGTTTGGGTTACAGGAGACATTGTGGGGGTGTGTACAAGGGCACTGTAGTAAAATACAATAAATAATAACTAAGAATGGAGGGGCTTATGGATATTGGACATCTGCTGAAGTATTGAACAGAAGAACAAAATATTGCACAAAAGCAAGAAAGCAGCAACATAATGCTTGTATGATCGTATGGGAGAGATCTGCTCGCACTCTTGCATTAATTGTTCTGACAGCCCACGGGAAGAAGCTGCTCTTTAGTCTGTTGGTTTTGCCCCTGATGGATCTGAACCTTTTTCCAGAGGGCAGGATGTTGAATGGGTGGTGGTTAGGATGGAGGTGGTCTTTCATAATTGCCCCATCTCTGGAGAGAAATCTAGAGCTGGCAATGGAGTCCAGGGAGGAGAGCGGACAGCCGATCACCTTCTCTGCAGTTCTGATGACGCTCTGGAGTCTCTTCTTATTGGCTGTTGTACAATCAGCGTACCACACAGGGATGGCGTGCACCAGCACACTCTGGATTGTGGCACGATAGAAGGACACTAGTAGGTCAGTCTGCAGCCTGTACCATCTCTGAACCCTCAAGAAATGGAGGCGCTGCTGAGCTTTCTTCAACAGGGCTGATGCAAGATCAATTATTAAACTGTACAAAAAGTCAACAAGTCATCGTTAGAGAGCAGATATTAAATCTTTGGGTCTTGAAATCAGCAGAAAGGTTTTCACTTTATTACACAGCAGCCATCTTTTTATCAGATATGAAGAGACTGTTTGCTGTTTGTTCCCTGACAATCGTTCAGCAGGATTAAAGCAAGAAGGCAGATTTGCACATATGTGAAGGCACTACTGATTTTGGCTTAAACAGGAGCGACATTTGCTCCCATCCTCTTCATGAAGACAAGAATCAGGAAAGAATTTTACTAATAAAATTGTAAAAATCAGTTTCTTCATTTTTAGAAAGATTAAGATGTGAAATTAAAAGAAAAGGTGAAATGACCCAGTGTTAAATTTACCTCTGTCCCAACTGCATTGATAGATTTTTAAATGTGTTTATCAAATAGAAATGAGTTTGTTATTGAAAACACTGAAAATCTTTTCTCTGTTAATTTTCCTGTTAAATCAAAGTTGAAGTGAATGACCAAATAACAGATTTTAGTTTTTATTGCAGTTTTAGAAAGTTTGCCAATGTTTTTGAAGATGCGGTTTGTAAAATATAGATTATTAATATCTACATATATTTCGATTTAACATTATCTATTTGTGTTATACAAAAAGGACTTGCATAGAAAAACATACAAAAAATGTTTTTGTGAATTTGTGTGAATGAGGTAAGTTGAATAGTGTATGAAAACAACATATAAGAACCAGTTCATTTACACAGTTCATATCAACTAGATCAAGTAGACGTCAAAGGCAGGAAGTATCTTGGTTTAGTGACTTTGTCCCTGAGGGTTCATGAAACTTGACAGCTGTACAGAAATTTGGCACTTTTCTAAGCACAACACAAAGTAAAGTACACACAATCAGAGCGAATAATGCTGCTGCTGCTGCTGTCAGGACAATTATAATAATCTTCCAGTCCTCTCTCTCTTCTTGTGGTGGTGAAGTTGGTCTCTGAGGTTGGAGCTGATCAGCAGCTGCTGTAACAGACATGAAAATATTTACTTGTGCAGAAATAAAATGAAACCATCAGGATGTTTGACATGAACAACACTTCATGTTTTCAGTTATAAATCACAAACATGGCAAATAAAAGTTTAACAGACCATAAATATAAATGTGATCATTCAGTTTTGACTTGTTAAAACTTACCAGTGACGTTGAGTCTGCAGCTCGCAGAGCTGAAGCCATAATCTGTGTTTACTTGACATCTGTATCGACCCGAGTCCTCAGTCCTGAGTCTGCACAGCTGGAGTCTGATTCGTCCTTCTCTGAGGGCGTCTTTGTCACCCTGAACTCGTCCTGAAAACTTTTCATCCTGAGACTCTGAGACTTCAGCACCATCACGGACACGATACAGGACTGAGAGTTTATCATCAGTTATCAGTTCACAATAGATGTTTGGATATGTGGGCGATCTGCCTGTTTCTACTGTGAACGTCCACTCCAGTGTGATGTTGTGGTTCTCCTCTGCCTGATAGGAGGTCTGAGTCACATTCACTACAAATGATCCTGTTGAGGAGACAGAGAGAGAGAGAGGAGCAGACACTCTGAGAACTGGAACAAACCTGTTGTTGTGGTTTTAATTTGAGTTCATGAAGTGAAGCTGTAACTAACCAGAGACACACGAGGTGAAGATGAGGAGCAGCGAGATCCTGCAGATCATCTTCTCCCTGTGAGGAGACAGAGGTGAAGAGTCATGAACACATGAGGTCAAAGTTCAGTTACAACAGGAACAAAAACAGGCAGATGAGAACCTGCAGGAACATCAAAGTCAAATTTGAGATTTAGAACATCTTTTCAAATGTAAAAAATTAAATGACCAGAAAACAAAATCAATATGCAAAGGTGTAACAAACAGAGCTGAAATGAAATTGAGTGTTAAACACGATGGAAAGTCTCCCCTGCAGCCACCATCTGTGGTTGACAACAGCAGTCTAATGTGATTTATGGTCCTGCAAATTTGTCTGTCTACATGTGCGTCCCTGTGCTGTCTGCAAAAGTCTGGTCACCATTTTTTTAACAAACAGCTGAGTCCTGTTATAGGCGACTTCAGGATTATTTAACACTCTTGTTAGACAACATATAAAAACAGCACACTAACAGTAAAGTTAATGTTGCTAACAGCTTTTTTTCCCCCTCCAAAAGATTTAATAACACAATTGCACACCATATGCACGAAACAATGTATATATGCCAATCAAGCTCAAAATATTCATTAGTGAATAAAAAAAACAATTAAAATGTAAAAAATTTTTATTAATTAAAATGACTCCTAAACACATAACATGTAATCTAAAGTAAAGTCAAACTATTCAACTGAACCAAGAATAAAACTACAGGAAACCTGCTCACTGACTGTCTCTTCATTTTAAATCTGAAACTTTAAGATTTACAGATTTATTCTCATTATCAAAATATAACAAGTTTTTTATAACTGTGATGCTGCTAACAGAAAACAGAAAATTTACAGGAATAAATAAAGTTACTCATGACTGCAAAGTCATTGGGGCGATCGTGGCTCAGGAGTTGGCAGTTCGTCTTGTAATCGTAAGGTTCAACGTGCAAGGTTCGAGCCCCGGCTCCGACAGTCTCGGTCATTGTGTCCTTGGATAAGACACTTCACCCATTGCCTAATGGTAGTGGTCAGAGGGCCCGGTGGCGCCAGTGTCTGGCAGCCTCGCCTCTGTCAGTGCGCCCCAGGGTGGCTGTAGCTACCAGTGTGTGAATGAATGGGTGGATGACTGAATGTGTAAAGCGCTTTGGGGTCCTTAGGGACCAAGTAAAGCGCTATACAAACACAGGCCATTTACCATTTTACCATTGGATTGAGATGTGAAGGTAAGACATTTCATGTTTGACAAGCCTGCAGCCTAAACTTGGTCTGTTTAACTCACATCAATCAGCCCTTTTAAGGCTCTTTTCCATCTGATTTAAAACAGTAGTGATATCACATGTTTCACAATAAAAGAATATTTCATATATCATCATTCATTTATGCAGCTGATCACAGCTTGAAAAGTTTCTTATTACTCATAAAAGTCAGCTTTTAGATAAATGTAGAGGTGCGAGTATTAAAAGAACAATATTTAATCCTCAAAAAGTTGATTCCGTTCATCTGGACGTAGCGTTTTCAGTGGGAAACGCTACGTCCAGATGAACAGAATCAACTTTTTGAGATTTACTTACCTGGATGATTGAAAATGCATCAAAACAATATTTAAATATAGAAACAGAAATAAAAGCACTTTTAATGTTTCCCGAAGCTCAGTATTTGAAACGGAGTTAAATTTCACTGCTGTAAATTTTTAATTAAATACGTTTCAAACAACACTTTACAAACTGATCTTTAGGTTTAATGGCGAGAAACCCTCAATCTCACTGTAATAGCCGAGAGAGAGAAAAAGAGGCGCGCAATTTAAGATCCACACTCTTACAACACAACCGTAAACGTTTACAACCTGAAATAACTTAAACTTCTACATTACAAACTTAACAAATGCAGTTTCATTCTCCCAAAATATTTAAACATATACTTATTTACATCATAACCATACCTTGTGCCTCTATAAAGGGGGCTGCTAATAACAAAATAAACCTTTATAAACTCCTTTACCTCCAACGTCCAACCTGTGCCGATTCCCGCCAAAATTGGCCTAAACCAAAATTGAAACCGGAAGTTTAGTTACAAAACTTCCGGGGAGGGTCTCCTCCAGTGTCAGCCAGTGTCAGCGAGCTAGTGAATGATTGACAGCAGCCTTGTCAAATCTAAGGCCAAGATAACAGGCGTGCTGTACTGTCAACATATCACTCCAGACTTCCAACATAAACCCGTTCGTGCAGTCTGAGTCTTCATTAGCTTCATGAAACATGTTTGCTGTAACATCTCCGTGGCTCTGCTGGACTTTACTGTCTGTCTCCCTCGTGGGCTTTACCTGTGCAGGTGAGTTTTATTTTAAAATCCTATCAATTTATTTCTTACCCGCTGTTAGATGTTCGAGCTGCTTTAGTTTCAGCTGCTCACAAAGAGGACGCAGGTCTCCTGTCAACAAACTTTTCTGTCATGTTAGAAAGTGGATGTTAGTGTTTAGATGTACTCACACACGTTTACATAACAGTTTGTATAATGAAGCTGTGAAGTCTGCTGTAAAAGAAACAGTTTATAACTGCATTACCTCCCTTACAACCTCATTTAAGTTTGCGGTTGTAAGGCAACAAAATGTGTAAAGGTTATAGGGGTATGAAAACTTTTTCAAGACACTGTATATGCAGGTATGTGTGTGTATATTGGTGAGTTTGTTTCATATCAGAATCACAAAGACTTTATTTATCCCCAAGGGGCAATTAACATACAACAGAGCAGCACGAAGGACAATAAGAACAGGCAATGAGAGTGAGATAATAAATACACAGAATATACAGTTTTCAAATTACACAGTTTAAAATTAAAGTGACTGAAAGGTGAATAAATAACTGTAAGTGAGTAAAAGTGAATAAAGTGTCGGCAGTATAAAGAGTAGTTTATGTTTCTGGTGTGGGAAATGTAATTATTGGCTGGAGTTAAAAGCAGAGTGGCTTTGGGGACAAAGGTGGCTCTCCTCCTCTCAGTCCTGCAGGAAATGCAGTGGAGGCGGCGCCCAGAGGGAAGCCATTGAAATGCGGGTTGAAGAATGTGAGACGGGTCATTGATGATTCAGGCTGCCTGTCTAAGGGCCTGTTGGCTGAAAACCTGTGCCAGAGTTCTGACAGGCAGGCCACACTGATGCAGTGGGTGTGGATGTGCTGACTCCAAAGGAGTTGAGTTTCCTAAGGAGGTATAGCCGTTGATGGCACCTCCTGAGAATCTTCTCAGTGTTGGCAGAGAATTTCAGGAGGTTGTCAAAGATGGTTCCCAGGTATTTGTACTCTTCAACTACCTCCACTGGCTTCCCGTGGATGGTGGTGGTGACTGAAGCAGCCAGATCCCTCTGCCTACTGGAGAATTCACCACCATCTCTTTGGTTTTGCTCACGTTCAATTCAAGTTTGGAGCTGTCACACCACTCTACAAACTCCTGAAGAGTGGGCCCGTGGTGTTGAGAGGGGCCTGACAGCAGTGACAGGAGAACTGTGTCGTCAGCATATTTAACCAGGTGACAGTTGGGCTGTGTGGATCTGCAGTCATCAGTGTAGAGGATGAAGAGCAGGGGGGAGAGCACACAGCCCTGGGGGGAGCCAATGGAGGTGGAACGGACACCGCAAAGAGTGTTGTTGACCCAAACTTTCTGAGCCCTGTTGGTCATATATATACACATATATGCCTGAAATAAAAGCTCATCAACACCTTGAGAGCATCTTGATGTCCCACAGTGGTCACACTAACTGATCAGCCACTCTTTCAGCTGTACTCCGATGAACATCACTTTCCTTCTACACCTTTGATTATAACTCTGTCTGCAGCCTTCCGTTTCATCTTTTCTGTTACATGGTCTGAATGAGTTTGGCCACATAGAGGGAGGCTAATAAAACAACAACAAATATGTCACTCTTGATCTTTTTTTCTGAGAAAATGTTTGTTTGTTTACACAAAAATGCAGGTTCATATTCTGTACTTTGAACAATACACTGGCATGCGTGTGTGTAAGCTGTCTGGTGGGCCATGTAGCCTGATGTGCTGGACCCAGTGTGTACACTTCTCTCTCTCGTCTAGTTCATGAGCTCTGCCTCACTCTGATTGGCTGCTGCTCTGTGTTGTTTTTCTTTCAGGCCACAAAAACATCACAGCTGAGTCTGGAAAGAACATCACTCTGACATGTCGAGCTCCAAATAACAACATAGTAGTAGAATGGAGCCGAGCTGACCTGCAGCCAGAATATGTCCTTTTGTACCGAGACAAGCTGTTTATTCGAGATCACCAGCATCCATCTTTTAACAACCGTGTGGATCTGCAGGACAGACAGATGAAGGATGGAGACGTGTCTTTGATTTTGAAGGACGTGATGGTTACATACGAGTGTCGTGTCTTTTTGAGAGAAACACGATCATGGAAATCCATCAGCAGCATCTACCTGAGTGTTGTTGATCCTCCAGGTGAGTAGAGTTGAGTGTGTGTGTGATTAGAGGTGAAGCTGCTTCCTGGTTGTTGATGTTTGTTTCTAAAGATGTTGTTGATGATGTGTGACATGATCAGCTGACACCTCACACCTGTTTCTCACCTGCAGGTCAGACAGGAGGACACACAGAGGATGGAGGGAAGGAGGATGGAGTTGGTAGAAGTCATCATGGTCGACTGATGGCTGCTGATTTATTACTTGCTGTGATCATTCTTGTTTTTGCAGTTGTGATCTCTAAAAAACACAAGAAAGATCCTCCTCTTCATCCTCCTGATGAAGAAGCAAAGAAGGAAATGGTCTGAAGCAAAGCACCATGGACCAGGGAGAGAGAGAGAGAGAATACATTAAACCCAGTTAAAAATGTTTAACTATAAAAATGACAAAATATTTATACGTATAGATAGATAGTTGTATGAGGGAAACGTCACAAGGAGAACAAACAGAATACAAACCAGTGTGTTTCACAGTGAATGTACTCAGGTCTGAGCTGCTGTGTGGACCATTTTAGTTTAATATCAGAAGCTGTTTGAGTTACATTTCATTACCCCAGAATGGTAACAGCTCCACACCATCTGATAAGTTTTGGTTATTTGCTTGCGGTTAAATATTTATGTAAAGCAAAGTGTCAGAGAAACTCTTGGATCTGTGTCGGCTCCTCTTGACCTCAGTGCTTTGATCCTGTGGATCACTGCAGACGTTTAGAGACAGTGATTGATACTCTCAGAGTTTTTAACTGGATTAAGTTGCACAGATGGAGGATTCTTTGTATGTGTCAATGAATCTTCATCCAGGAGCTACAAACTGAACTATGGCGTTCTACAGGGTCAGATCTGGGACCAGTGCTTTTAACATTTACAGGCTGTAACTTTGTGATGTCATCAGGAGACACAGAAATGAGTACACATGATTACACTGATGATACACAACTTTATGTTGCTGTGTCTCCTGATGACACAGAGCCAGTCAGATCTCTCTGCATCTTACATATTAAATCCTGGATGGCAGCAAACTTCCTCCAACTCACTCAGGATGTGGAGACACGGACTCCTTCTTTCATCTCCTGCAGGATTGATTACTGCAGTGCTCGTCTTTTTTTAGTTTTTCAAAGAAACCCTTGTCACTGCAGCTGCTTTAAAAATCAACTCCACAGCCTTAATTACACCAATGTTATCGTCTCTGCAGCCAGAGTCATCTTTAAGATCCTTTTACTGGTTTTTAACACTCAGCGGTTCAGGACCTTCTCATCTTTCTGATTTACTTTTATGCTACGAGCACTTCAGAGCCCTCAGGACAGGAGACTGTTGACCATCTTTTACTTAACATGCTGCACTTTATTTCATTTTACTTTTCATGTATTTACTATTTTCTTTGTTTATTCCCTTTTCGTTATAGTTCATGTAGCCTTGTTATGTTATTTATCATTTCTTTTTAATCTCCTGTGTTTCTGTATGATGAGAGTCTGATCTAGGTGTGGGAGTGGGGATGGAGGGGTGATGAGAGGGTGTAGTGAAGTTGATGTATGTGTATTTTTTCTGCTTTTAATTTAACATCATTTTGAGTGGCTTCCTTACTGTGTGAGAAGTGCTATGTAAATAAAGTTTTGAGTGATATAATAAGATTAGGACTTGATGCATTTATACACCAAGTTCATTGCAAAAAAATCACAAAACACCATTTTTAAACTTGCCCTGTAACATGTATACATGACAAACATGTTGTGTTTTGGGTAAAATTCATGATGGATTCAAACCCAGGACCTTGTTGCTGTGAGGCACCAGTGCCACCACCCAGTGGTCATAACAAAGTCCTCAGTCCTGCAGAGCAAATGTTTTACATTCAGCCCGATTTGTTTTTCTTCTCCTCCATCATCAGTGATCAGAGGTCTGCACTGTGGAGCAGGATTTAGTCTCATCCAGGTAACTTCAGGGTTAACCTCGGTTTTATTCTCATTTCAAGATGGTTAACTTCTCATTCCCAGTTTACGCTTCAGTGGGAAATCTATGCTGTGAACCTTACATGTAACCTGATGTAACTACACATCGAGTTGACACAGCCTCCAACTACAGTACAGTGGTCTGATCAGCACTGTTGACTCCTCCTGTGCATTTCTCACTGCTTTTCCGCAGTTTTTGAATTTATCAGTGAGAGAATCACGATCATCTCCTCAGTATAAAGAATAATAATCAAGTGTTCTGATAGCACACGGTCACTGCTGTGAGGTAAAATGTGTTGGTTATGTACAGCAGGTAAAATAAGCATTAAACATGTTACAAATTTTCTAAGTAAATATATTTATAAAGGTGCTACTGACGTGAAGTGTTTACAAACTGTCTGTGCTTTTCATACTTTATTTATTGGGATTTGAACTTTTCCCGTTCATGGTATTGCTCTCTGCTCTAGCCATCGCTTTAAGTCACATGACCGACTCACTACCCTGGTGGGTAAAACATTACTCCATCGTGACTCCAAATAGTGGAAAGTCTCTTCGCCTGTCTGGAGCCAAAACTCCACTGTCAATGGAGGAAAATGAAGATATGAATTTTGACATTTGTATCACCATCATTTCCTAAATTTATAAAGTTAAATGTCTTCAAATTAATTTATTCACAACCAAAAGTCATTCAGAAAAAGAACACAGACCTTAAAAGTGATTTAAATGAATCTAAACTTTGGTTGTTGTTGGCAGACAGGCGGGTCTGAGTGTTTCACAAACTGCTGATCTGCTGGGATTTTCCCACACAGCCACCTCTGGAGTTCACAGAGAGTGAAAAAAAGAAAATATCCAGCGAGCAGCAGTTCTCTAGGAGAAAGTGACTCTCTGATTTTAGAGGTAAGAGGAGAATTACAAGAATTTGGTGAATGCACATTTATTTGGCACACTTTGGGCTCCTTAGTACAAACTAGGCAACTTTGAGACATGGTGAAGCAGGAGAGTTACATCATGGAGCTGACAAATCTGCAGCAGCTGTGTGACGCTCTCACGTCCACATGAACCAGAACATCAGAGGAATGTTTCCAGCACGTTTGAATGTTTGAATCTCTGCTGTAAAAAATTAAAGCAGCTCTGACGGCGAAAAATGTGTACCTAATAAAGTGGCCAGCGAGTCTATATTACTGAAATTGAATAAAAACTGTGAACACATTTATTTTTATATTATGTGATGTTCAGCATTAGTGAAAACACGTGTGACAGGCTTTTATTGTGAAGAGCTGAGCACTCCTGATCCTGTGTGATGTCACTGAGCAGGTTGTGTGATGTGAGACCAGCTGTGAACAGCAGGTGTGAACAAACCTGTAAAAAGTATTTACAGAAGTCATTTTGTAAAGTTTACATCTGTTAGTGTGAAGTTTCCTCCACATCAGACACTAAACAGCTGCTGCACATTCACTAAAGTAGAAAGATTAAACTTTCATGGGCGCAGAGCAGACTCAGAGTGTTGTTACACTTTAATGTCAGTAGATGGCAGCACGAGGCCATGGTTTAATCTTGGCACAGCAGCAAATCACTTTCTTGTTAAAGAATCAAGCTTGACAAAAATAAATAAATAAATACCACTATCAAGTATAACCTGCTTTCAGGTGACGTCACACCTGATACCTGTCACACTGTCATATTTCTGGTAGCAGTGGTCACTTCCTGTGAAAACAACCCCCCAATAAGCATCAATACACTTATTACAGTCTCATGAATTTCTACGGTGGTTGGTAAAAGCTGCTCAGAGACACACATGTTGTTTGTATGTGAGGAACATCCTGATGAGCATGCGCAGTGGGCCACATAGAAACAGAAGCACAGTCTAACTCCACTGGAGGGCGCTCTAACATATACACGTGACTGTCTGTTGAAGACCATTTCACTCAGAAAGAAAAACCCTACACACTGTAGATGAAGGCAGTTTATTAATAGAATAAAATAATCTCCATCATTTTACAAACCACACCTGTACCTGTTAAAATAAGTGATAAATATAAATTCATAAGATATGAATCCATGTGACAAATCATCCATAAATATTTATATCTGTACACTGTTTACATTTACACATTGATGTGTTAATATTCAGATTTTAAATCATTGTATCGCACAGTGACACAGACAGCTGTGACATAAACAGTGATTCATTCCTCTATGAAGACTATCTGGTTCCACCTGATTAGGACTCTAAGGAGTCGGGGTGAGTAACACAGCTGCTACATAAAAGTCATGCTGTGAGTGAGACAACGTGGTGTGTAATAGCAATAGATGAGTATCTGAAAAGAAAAAGTAGTCAGTCTGACCCAGGCCCTAGCAGGATTAGTGGTCAGAAGAAAGGAAAAAAGGTGCACTGAGGAAAAACTGAGCCAATGCCTGGTGCACGGGGAAAAATGATCAATACACTTATTGTGACTTTTTTGTTTGGTGGTGTTTTTTTTAATGTGAAACGTATCGTGGCTCCAAAAGTTTGGGAAACACTGATGCAGGACCTTTAAAGAAAGAAAAATGCGAGTTTAGCATTGTGTAAGCCTTTAGACTAAAATTTGGTGGACACTGTGTGGCTGTAACTGCAGCCATCACAGTTATTGACTGATTTCCTTTCTGACAACGATCGTCCGAGTAACAGATGTTACAGATGTTCTCTTTATGACTCCTGAGAGAAAAACTGACCAAACGTTCCTGCAGCTTTTACTTTGTGGCTGAAGTCGACTCATGTTTGTTCTTTGTTATCTCAGACAGGTGTGTTTGTTAGCCACAAGAATTCATGTTTCCATCAGACAGAAACAACCAGTGAGGGGCAGACACACACTCACATCTCACATCTTCAGAGGTTTCCTTCATGAGGAGAACAACCAGAATATAAACCAGTGTGTTTGCAGTGAATGTGTCAGGTCTGAGCTGCTGTGTGGACCAGTTACAGGGAGTGCAGAATTATTAGGCAAGTTGTATTTTTGAGGAATAATTTTATTATTGAACAACAACCATGTTCTCAATGAACCCAAAAAACTCATTAATATCAAAGCTGAATGTTTTTGGAAGTAGTTTTTAGTTTGTTTTTAGTTTTAGCTATTTTAGGCGGATATCTGTGTGTGCAGGTGACTATTACTGTGCATAATTATTAGGCAACTTAACAAAAAACAAATATATACCCATTCCAATTATTTATTTTTACCAGTGAAACCAATATAACATCTCCACATTCACAAATATACATTTCTGACATTCAAAAACAAAACAAAAACAAATCAGCGACCAATATAGCCACCTTTCTTTGCAAGGACACTCAAAAGCCTGCCATCCATGGATTCTGTCAGTGTTTTGATCTGTTCGCCATCAACATTGCGTGCAGCAGCAACCACAGCCTCCCAGACACTGTTCAGAGAGGTGTACTGTTTTCCCTCCTTGTAAATCTCACATTTGATGATGGACCACAGGTTCTCAATGGGGTTCAGATCAGGTGAACAAGGAGGCCATGTCATTAGTTTTTCTTCTTTTATACCCTTTCTTGCCAGCCACGCTGTGGAGTACTTGGACGCGTGTGATGGAGCATTGTCCTGCATGAAAATCATGTTTTTCTTGAAGGATGCAGACTTCTTCCTGTACCACTGCTTGAAGAAGGTGTCTTCCAGAAACTGGCAGTAGGACTGGGAGTTGAGCTTGACTCCATCCTCAACCCGAAAAGGCCCCACAAGCTCATCTTTGATGATACCAGCCCAAACCAGTACTCCACCTCCACCTTGCTGGCGTCTGAGTTGGACTGGAGCTCTCTGCCCTTTACCAATCCAGGCACGGGCCCATCCATCTGGCCCATCAAGACTCACTCTCATTTCATCAGTCCATAAAACCTTAGAAAAATCAGTCTTGAGATATTTCTTGGCCCTGTCTTGACGTTTCAGCTTGTGTGTCTTGTTCAGTGGTGGTCGTCTTTCAGCCTTTCTTACCTTGGCCATGTCTCTGAGTATTGCACACCTTGTGCTTTTGGGCACTCCAGTGATGTTGCAGCTCTGAAATATGGCCAAACTGGTGGCAAGTGGCATCTTGGCAGCTGCACGCTTGACTTTTCTCAGTTCATGGGCAGTTATTTTGCGCCTTGGTTTTTCCACACGCTTCTTGCGACCCTGTTGACTATTTTGAATGAAACGCTTGATTGTTCGATGATCACGCTTCAGAAGCTTTGCAATTTTAAGACTGCTGCATCCCTCTGCAAGATATCTCACTATTTTTGACTTTTCTGAGCCTGTCAAGTCCTTCTTTTGACCCATTTTGCCAAAGGAAAGGAAGTTGCCTAATAATTATGCACACCTGATATAGGGTGTTGATGTCATTAGACCACACCCCTTCTCATTACAGAGATGCACATCACCTAATATGCTTAATTGGTAGTAGGCTTTCGAGCCTATACAGCTTGGAGTGAGACAACATGCATGAAGAGGATGATGTGGACAAAATACTCATTTGCCTAATAATTCTGCACTCCCTGTAGAGAGCAGCAGCTGGATTCCAGTGGTTGGACTGGTGGACGACTTCAGTGAGGAGTCGATGACATTTGGCTCTGGTAGAAACTCTGCACACACAAACACACAGGAGGAGAATATCAGCACAAAGCAGAGCCTCTCTGTTCTCTTTAGATACAGCAAAGCATGAGGACATGTCAGTGAACGCATCACAGTTACAATAATGTAACTTATTGAACTTTGACACATTTTGTGCTGGTGTGTCAGATCACACAGCATCTGCAGAGACACACAATCTTGTTTTGATACATTTTAACTGCTGGATGAAAAATAAACTGATTAAATAAGATTAAATTGCTCCATCTTAACAGTTTACTGGCACCAGAATATTTACTGGAACTGGTGCTTGTGTCCCAGTCAGTGTGTACATCCTGAGATGCTGCAGGCACAAACCTGTTCACTGTTCCCAGCTCACACTTAAAGACGACTGAATGTTTGCTGTGAGGACTCCTCCATCCTGGGATGACCTGCCTGAAGAAATCTGGCTCGCCTCATCAGCGTCTTCTTTTAAATCGTTGTTAAAGACTAATATATAAACTTTAACTCATCTTATTCATCCAGCTGTTGGAAGTTATTCACTACATGACACTTGAGTCTGTGTGGCCGTAGTTTGATTCATAATTTACTCTTTGCTCTTTCACTCATCGTCTCTGGGAAGCACTCGTAACCATGGTTTGAAAAGTGACACAAACTTAAAAATAAAGGAAAAGTTTGATTGTGATTCAACAGATTTATGGTGTTTGTACTAAAAGAAGAGCAGCTGTACCTCTCAGCTCTGACTGTTTTTCCTTCTCTTTGACTGACGTCTTCAGTTCTTCTATCGAGAAAAAGTTATTTCGCAATACATATTGTTATCGTTCTATCACCCAGCTCTAATAACAAGTATTAAGATTTACTGTGAATGTTACTGTGAACACTGACACGCTCACCTGTTTTCAGTGCAGCTCACTTTGTTATTGTTACTCAGATAAAGTGAACTGAAAATATTCCAATAAAAAGTGTAAATATAGACTTTAATTAGCCAGTTTGTTACGCTGCACAGAACAAACGCACTACTCTCACATCTGGTGTGAGTGACGGCTGTGACGGGACACGAGCTCCAGCTCAGCCTCTGACTTTACTGAAGAACGAGTGAAAGTGAATTCCTTTGTTTAGTTTAATATTAGAATATGTTTGTTTGTTAGAATGTGTTATAGACAATGTGTTATAGATGCTCTGTTATGTCCTACAGAGCAAATATTTCATATTCAGCCTTCATGAAGCAACCAGTGAAGTATTAAATCTTCTATATCAATAATTCATCTTTGACGTTACATTATTTATATCATTTCAATGTATTCTTCATTTCACACATTTACATTGTTCAAAATATAATGTTTAAATAATTTAATTAACCCGTTTTCTTAATATAGTGTCATATTAATATATTTGGTACCATGTATTTACAACATTTTAATATGTATGCAGTGTAAGTTACATGAATCTATTTGCCTTGTCCAACAGGATTAGGTGAGGACAGTTCAGGTAAGAATGCTGTGCTGACATTATAACAGAAGGGTCACAATCATGGCCGCAGCAAAGATGAAGACGAGGCTCAATCAATATCAAATACAAACAATATTTAAAGTGAGTTACTGACTCTTAAACTTGTAACTTTATTCAGTAAAAACTGTTTATTCTACCAGTGTTGTAATAAAATAAGTTGTGACATTAATAAATAAACAGCTGCTGAGGACTCGTTGGTGTAGCTAAGGACTAATGTCCTAAAGAGTAATCTAGTACACACTCCTTCCTGAGACGACTGAAGAAGGTGCGCCTCCACAAACTCCTCCTTAACACCTTCTACAGAGGCTCCATAGAGAGCATCCTAACCAGCTGCATCACAGTCTCTATGGAAACTGTCACACGTCCGACCGCAGATCCCTGCAGAGGATTGTGGGAACCGCTGAGCGCATTGTTGGCAGCTCTCTGCCTGCAGGATATTTACACCTCACACTAGGGCTGTTCGATATAACGATACATATCAGATGACGATATAAAAACATCTATAGAGATCGAAAATGTGAAGTCAAAACCGCAAAGGATTGTAGGTACGAGTGGCAAGTGGTACTAGCGCACGCAGGCTTTCACAAGAAAACAGACACAGCAATAAAAAGAAACACAAAGAATGGCAAGAAGCTGCAATAGCCGGTCACATGACAGCCACGGGAAGCGGACGGGTAAAGAGATTTTGATCGGATTCCGTCGTGGAAGAGAAATTGTTCAAGCCATGTTTCCGAAGTAACAAAGAGCCGACGGATGGCCTGGATTGGATCTGAAGTTACTAAGCATTTTCTGAGCGTATGCACTCACACTTCGGACCATATATTTGGATTACTGTAATTCTCTTCTCTATGGTTTACCTCATAAATCCCTCCATAAACTGCAGTTGGTTCAAAATACAGCTGCTCGTATTATTTCCAGAACTAGATCCACTGAACATATAACACCTGTTCTTAAACAGCTCCATTGGCTCCCAGTTCACCTCCGTGTCAATTTCAAGATCCTGCTTCTCACTTTCAAAGCGCTTCATAACCTTGCTCCTCCATATCTATCCGATCTTCTCCATACATACTCACCCCTTCGTACACTCCGCTCTTCTTCAGCTTCCCTTCTGTCAGTTCTACCTGCTCACCTGACTACCATTGGACTCAGAGCCTTTAGTTGTTCTGCCCCGAGACTTTGGAATGCACTTCCACTTGTTCTCCGGACCACACACTGTCTCACCACTTTTAAATCACGACTCAAAACTCATCTGTTTAGAATTGCATACACTTGATCTGTCTTAGGCCATTTTTACCTTGCTCAGTTTTTATATTTGTTTTTATACTTTTATGACTGTTTATGTCTAAATTTTATCTTACCATGTTTGCTATATATACATTTTTCTAATGTTTTTATGGTATTCTTTACGTGTTACTGTAAGGTGACCTTGAGGGTCTGAAAGGCGCCTATAAATAAAATGTATTATTATTATTATTATTATGAGAACCTTCACAGACATATTATTATTATTATTATTATTATTATTATAAATATGTGCGTGATGAAAATTGGGCAGCACGCTAACGTCTTTACTCCACTCTGTATACCCGTATGGGTCTGACCGTTTCACTCCTTTGATTTTTTCCTTGTACTTTTTTTTGCCTTTTCGTCAAGTCTCTCTTTGTACGGACCTGCCGTGTTCTCCGTCATTTTGTACACAACTGTTTTTGGGCAAAATAAAATGCAAGTAGGGATTAAAACCGCAGAATTAATGATTACCGGTGCTGGAAATGCTAGCGCTTGATGCAGTGTTTTGATTTTGCTGCCACTCGTACCCACAATGCAACGCACGAAAGTCACGTGGTCTGTCAATCTCTATTGTTTCATTTTACGCTATCATTTGTTTCGTGGTGTCGCAAAATAAACTGTTTACAGCAATATTTTTTCATCATTTTGATGGTTACTGTAGTGGCTATATTAATTTCTTAAAGTTCTCTCTTTCTCTTATATTTAATATAACCACACTACAGACAAGCAGCTTTTTAATGCATTGTCGTTAGCAACAAGACAGTAAAACCATCGCGTGTCCGCTTGTTTATTTTCCACATAAACCTTTCACAATAAAGCTCAATATCCTGTTGAGACTTTTCAAAATTAACTGAATCACGTGAAAGAGTATGGAGAGCGTTTACGGATGAGAAGCAAAAAAGAGCCGCCAGGTGCTAAAAAATAAACCTTAGACTCAAACGTTAGAACAGGCTTTTCCCCGCAGCACGCCGTGTAATAAATACTCAAAGAAAACGGCGGCCGTTACAACTTATGACTAAAAATGTATCGTTTCATGCATCGGTTAAAACTCAACTCCAGGTACATGACGCCCAGCTGGAAACACTTCATGCAAGTCGAGCTGCCCGAGATTTACAGAATTTACATTAAATGTTACATTTTTGTGATTTATATCGTTATCGGGACGATAGATGTCTTATATCGGGATATGAGAGTTTGGTCGCACAGCCCTACCACACACTGCATTCAGAGAGCCACTAGCATCATGGCTGACCCACATCACCCTCCCACCAACTGTTTACTCCTCTTCCATCAAGAAGACGACTCTGCAGCATCAGAGTACTAAGATCTAGTGCTAGTACTATTTTACTGTATTGTGCGCGTGCACACACACACACACACACACACACACACACACACACCTGCTTCATCAGCAGCAGCCAGTCTATTTACTGTTGATACATTTATCCATAACTGTGTGAAAACAGCACATGTGGAGGTGCAGGGAGGGAAACCCCAGGTTAACTGAGTGAGTTGATAACGAGCTTCATATGACAGAATATCCTGATTACCAATGTTAGTGTAAACTAATCTGAATAACAGAAACATACCCTGGGTATAATAAACCTGCTCTGTAGTGCAGGACCCAGGAGATCAGATTCTACTTACAGAGCAGACACAGCACAGATGTTTCCTTCATCGTCCTTCTCACTCATTTCAGCTTTTTCTCATTTCTGTCTCTGACACCAAGTAAAGTCGCCCTCTTGCTCGGAGTCTGTGGCTTTCTGTTGGTATAAAGAGAGTAGTGGTAAGAGAAACTATATTAAAAAACATATAACTTAACACACTGCATTGTGTTAAACAGTTTGAATTAAAACCAAGACCCTTAAAAGACAGAAAAGGTTCATATTTTCAAACTGAAAGTTCTTGCAAAAAAGAGCACTGCAATATTTATGAGCTGGTTTCTGACGAGGAGGATGATAGAGAGCATCAACCAGAGGACACAGACACATCTGATGAGTCTGATGAGGAGGACACAGGTGCTGAAGCCTTTCCTGCTGAAATATACAAATGGCCCAGATGGCAGGGCATCAAACTGCCCCCTGGGCTCACCAGGGGTCCGTTCTTCGTACCTCGCTTACTACATCCAAGATCAAATGACACATCCAAGATCAAATCATCGCGCTAACTTTGAGCTCGCTAATCCGGTTCTCCGAACACACCTGTTGTTGACGATTAGTATAGCTGGATGAAGTAATGTGAGATCACTGGGTGGCTTAAAAGGGGCTACGCATCGATAGTAGAAACATTGATCGGCAACCCTGTGATTGGTCGGCGAAGATGTCGAAGGAGCGCGCTCAGTATTTCACGGCAGCAGAGCAAGAACTCGTGATTGAGGGATTTCAGGAGTTCCAGCATCTAATTAAAACGCAAGGGAACACTGCAAAGGCTGCAAAAGCAAGGAGAGAGGGCTGGCAGAAAGTTGCTGACAAATTAAACTCATAAGTGATCCATGATATTACATTATATCATGTGATATTATATTATACCACATTATATTATATTACATCATATCCTCTTTCACATTAGAGCCACAACAGGACCCACTAGAACATGGGAACAAGTAAAAGTGAAATATAAGAATATTCTACAGAATGGTAATATCTATCACTTATATAGCTTTTAGTCTATGACAAGAGACCCTGAAATAACCTGTTTGTTTGTTTATAACAGCAACCAAGAAAAGGGCAGAGCAAATAAAGACAGGTGGTGGTCCTGCACCCCCTCGTCACACCCCTTTTTGTACTGTGACATTTATTGACATTGTGGGTTTTTTTGTGTGTAGTTTTACAAAACACTCCATCACTTTTACCTGTTCCCATGCAAGGGGTGACTGAAGCATGCACAGTAAGTTGGGAGATATATATATATCTATATATATATCTATCTATATATATCTATAGATAGAGAGAGAGAGAGAGAGTTAAGTAAATAACAAAAAAATCGATATCTCTCTATGAGCACACTGTCGCGCTGAGCTAAAGGATCCCGTCTATCCCGCAATATACGCTGAATTCTGAAAACTCTCCTTATCAATCTTGCACCTTCCTTGCTCGCGTACAAACGGACAGGACATGGCTGCGACAGACTTCCCAAATCCACCTTCGCTTTTATAGCCGTGGTCTCTCATCTTGATTGCACGAAGTAATTTACTATTACTACTCTAAAATATGGATTACATCTGGAATAATCAAATACATGACATAGAATGATTAATAGTACATTTCCCTTTTTTTCGGAAATGACCTGTATGTATCTGTATGAAAACAATGAAAGAATCAAATACTGCATTATCTTTAGTTACATTGATAATATTTATTTATGGAAAAACAGTGGAGAAATATCACTGTTGCTTTCATATGAATGGAGCGGACATACCTGAGTGGCCGCGATCTAATCCTGTTTACATAAAGTAAGCCTGCTCCCAAGCAGGTTTACGCTTACGGATCTGTTGCTATGACAGCAAGTCCCGGATGAGCTTCGGAGAACCGAATGATCCAAGATCACGCGAAATCATCAACAATCAAATCCGGCTAACTTACTTAGCGAGGTACGAAGAACGGACCCCAGGTTTGCTGTGACAAGAATAAGTCTGTTTATAACAATAACAACATCATTGCTGTGACAAATCATGAAAGAAAAAAAGTTGATGGCGACATTTGGAATGAGACTGATGAGGAATACGTGGATCCCCATGTTCTTGTCTCTGTAATGTACAGATCCGAATATGAGACCACTGATAGTCTCTGGGATTCGTTAATTGGATTAAAGCATTCTGCAGGTTACACTCAGGACTAAACAAAATACTACATAACAATTATCTATAAAATACTTCCACTGTTTTCAAACAGTTTTCCAACGTCCCCACATTAAAAACAATAACTAACAATAATCCTATACTAAATAAATAAATAAATGAAATTCCCACACATTCTACTCGTACCTTACCTCCTCCTCCTCCTCCTCTAAGAAACCAATAAACTGTTTGTGGGCCCAGGGGCGTCATTTTCCCCACTCACAATATCAGAACCAGTAAGCAGCAGGTGAGTAACAGTGTCATTTGTGCTTGCTAACATGAATATTATCCAACTTAGACAAGTTTGTGGTATTTTAACATAGATCTTTATGTGCTTGTTTATTGTAGATGAACACTGTAGTAATGAGGCGCAGGCCGATACCAAACAAGACAAGCACGACTAGAACTTAGACACACCGACGACGACCACCAATTATACACTCAGCTGAAAACCTAACAATAAATAAAGGTTTCAACAGTGCTCCAATTACTGTCTGTTTACTTCACTTGTCTTCACTTCTTGTCTTTTGACTTCGACAGCAGTATGCAATGAATTAAAAAATAAATAAAACACACCCACTTCAAGCCGTAGACTCAGCCTCTCTGTTGGTTTTACAAAATCACAGCATCCTGGGACATTTGATGGGCAAAGCCAGGCTTCATGAAACACTAAAACATTTGAAGCATTTGTGCTGGAATTGCATCAAAGTTTCTCAAAAATCTGACACCTTCTCAACAGTGACACCTGCTGGATAATTTGGCTTTCACCACATCTTTTTGAAACGGTTGTGTGAAACTGCACAATTCCAAACAAAGACAATTATTATACCAGACTCTCAGTAATTTTTGCCAAATTTATGGCCAACTGTTGAAATTTGTGATAAGAACAAGATTAATAGAAAGAGGGGCTTTTTTCTTTGTTTTTTGGTCCAGCTCCTCACTAGGGGGCAGTACTGATGCACGTCTAAGCCTGTTGCCAACCGAAGAAGGAGGAGGCAAAACAAGGAAGTGCCTGTGCTTCAGAAGTGCCGGTCAACAGCGGTATCGAGCCTCCTTTCTCTACACATTTATAACACTTATCTTCAGCTTCACAGACCACCAGTACGAGATGGGGGGTTCGGGAAAGATGTACTTTCTCCTCGGTGTTCTCCACGTCTACTATGCCTCGTCTGCAGGTGAGATTTCAGCCTTGAAGGCTAGACTAGCCAACTACTAGTTGAAATGATGAATCAGAAATTCAAGTGGCTCTTGACGTTGGTTCTTTATTTTATAAAGCGGGCGTCCGCGATCCGGGTCCGGAACCACCAGATGTCCCATAAGGACTCGGACCTACAGCCATAACAAGAAACCAGAGTGGGGCAGCTTTTCTTGTTTTACAGTATAAGCAGTGGCTTGACAAACGCAAAGCAAATTATTCTGTGCAAAAAAAGAAAACTGACATTAAAAATAGACTACTTATGGTCTGAAATCCTGGGCTTCTCCCTCTCTATGAGAGTGACTGCAGTTAGTTCAAGTCCAGTCTTTGACTGTTTGCAGATTGTTGCCTCCTATCAGGTGAGATGAGCCCTCTTGATCAATTTATTTAGTATAATTTTAGTATTTGGTGTCACTGTATCACTTTTACCCAGATACTAACATGTTTAGTAAAGCTGAGGACAATGAAACGTGTTACAGCAGTGATAAATGTTTTGGAAATTTGAGGGTTTATGTTTCTTTTGTAGATTTCATTTGTAAGAGTCTTCACAGTCCATCCAATATTAAGGATTACTTGCATTGTAAAATAAAAATTGTAACCGCAATTGAGCATTTGAGTCTGTCAACCACAAAACCTTACTTTCAAAATAATGGTACTTTTAATTGTGGTATAGTCTATAAATGGTTACACAGTTGTTTAAATAACAGGAAACAATACATACAGCTCCACTATTACAATTCAAATACCACAGTGACTAGCACTTTGACCGTACTGTTAGAGTGAATTGTTAAATGTTGTCATTTCTATGCTTGCCAACTCTGATGAAAGGGATTCCACTGTCCTTCCCCCCAGATTCTCGAGGTTCTGGTTGGGGGGGCTGTAATGTTTTATTGCAGATATATACTATCTGGAAGATCTGCTTCTTTTGATGTAAGCTTCCTGCATTTACGACCCTTTGGTCAGCAGGAGGTAACACACACACACACACACACACACACACACACACACACACACATTCTTACTTACATACAGAAGTTCACACATATACATACAATGCCTTAGAACCATATGGGCGTTGCTTTGCTGTGTTTTGTGTGAACTGTCTCTCAATAAAAGGCAGTGAGAGGAGGCCATCGTTGGGGTCATTCGTGATGAGCTGAGATACCAACGAAGCCTCCCTTGCGCAAGTAATTGATCGAACGCTGTTGCCTTGTTTTTCTTTCATGGGAATAAGTCCTGGATGCAGCGGGGTCTGAGTTTAGACCCAACACGTACTGATTAATATTAGTTATTCAGACCATTTTAAATATCTACTTTGTGCTGATGATGATACTGGCAGCTACTAGTGCTGCCCCTCAGCCTACTAGTCTATGCACACGCTGTATTAATGTGAAAGTCTCAGGTGATTTCTAGATTTTTCACATTCGTAAGATTTTCAGAAAACTTGACTTCTGACCTTGAGCTCGTGGTTACTGAAATTCAAACTCGTCTGATTAATTTAACGGGCATCCATGAAAACGATCGACATGATAAACAAAGTGGTAGATCATTTAATGCTATCACCACCTGATATTTATCATATTTAACAACAGTTTGTTAAATGCAAAGCTGAACATCACACTGCTGGAATAAAAACTTTACTTTTTGGGGTTATTTAAATGTATATAAACTTGTTATATAAGATTAGGGCTGCAGCTATTGATTATTTTAGTAACGAGTAATCAATCAACTATTCTATCAAGTAATCAGATAAGAAATGCTTTTGTCTTATTAATGAGCAATAATAAATATTCAAAAGAGAAAAAACACACGTCTTTGAGTCTAAAAGCTCCTAAATAGATTTTCATAGCAGGGCTGCTTTTAGCCAACACATGTGGGTGAAACAACGATATGCTACAAAGCCATGTGAAGTATCGAAGCAAAGAACTTGTATCTTGGGATAGGTATCGTTTAGTTTTTATCCAAAACCTCTCATGTTTAGCTGTTTTTTTTGTAAAAAGATAACAATGTTAGCCTTTTCTGCAGCTATAGGGGATTTATGGTATCACTCTTGGCTGGAAGCAGTGCTTAAACAATGGAAAAAACACAAACTTTGTCCAAAAACCTCTCATGTTTAGCTGTTTCCCACTTTTTCTTTGGTCATTTTAGCCTTTTTGGCCAGGGTGAAGGGAGTATCTGCCATCAAACAAGAAGACAGCCGCATGTAACTACGACGGTGTTTGCTAGTTCACCTTACATGCATTAATTTAATAACGTGGTTAGCGTACTCAACGTAAAATACACACGAACAACATTAAGCTAGGGGCCAGGACTCTCCTCTTCGGGTTTTGGGGGATGTTGCTAACTCCGGGTCCGATAACAGGCACCACACCCGCAGTAGATGTGCTCGGTGTGAGGTCTTGCAGCAAGCTATCAAATATGGTGCATTTCTCTGCTTTTAAAAAAAACCCGCTATGCGTCGCCAG